>NC_049199.1:1658739-1878724 GCF_009769625.2 Cygnus olor
TTTGCCTTATAACTGTAACTTCGATTTCTTTAGGAAGTAATCTTGTCATACACAGTAATGTATTGCAGAGCACCACTAGTGTTTGAACCTTGAACAAAACTCCAGACTTTCCAGTGCGATGCTATTTATGGTTACAGAGCCCATACGTGCACTCTTTCCAGGAGCTCAGGTCAGACCTCAGACTCGTCATTCTATCTTTATCTGTTTCAGGGCTGCTTTTGATGTTGGCAGTTATATTCTCTCTGATTTTTGCCATCCCTTGCTATATTGCGATGCCTTCCTTGTCTGTGCAGTCTCTAAAATGTCTTTCCCTTGTTATTCCTCCTCTCATTCTCAATAAATTTCCCCTAAATCTCTATGGAAATGTCTCTCCTTTTCACTTTTGCACCCTTTCACTTTTATCACCTTGTAGGTGATATCTCCTGCCAAGACTTTCATGACCATTATGACAATAACTTCCTCCCAAAATCTATTTTTCTCATTCAAACTCTGTTTATTTCTAGGACATCAATTCTCATGTTTGATTTCAACCTAAATATAACATACAAATATTGACCTTTTTCTATCCTCTCCCAGTTTATCTTCATTGGTCACCATTGCTAACACCAAGGACACATAAGATTTGTGGGGCATTGGGCAAAAGTCAAATGCTTTCTTCATCTATCATGAAGCTACTTGTACAGCAATATAATTTAGTTATTTATGGGTCTTTACTTCTTATGATCTCGTGTATTGCCTAGGCTCTTCAACCATAAATACTTTTACTGTATTTTAGCCATTTACTCTCATAGATATAAACATACCACTTTCAAAATCCTCTTGTTTCTTCATCTGTGGTATTTCAGGGCTAGACCTTTTCTTGTACATGGAGAGTGGGAGCGAGTGTACCCTCAGCAAGTTTGCTGATGACTCCAAGTTGTGTGGTGCAGTTGACATGTTGGAGGGAAGGGATGCCATCCACAGGGACCTGGACAGGCTTGAGAGGTGGGCCTGTTCAAACCTCATGAGGCTCAGCAAGGCCAAGTGAAAGGTCCTGCATCTGGGCTGGTGCTATCCCAAGCACAAATACAGGCTGGGTGGAGAATGGATTGAGAGCAATCCTGAGGAAAAGGACCTAGGGGTGTTGGTTGATGAGAAACTCAACATGAGCCAGTAATGTGCGCTTGCAGCCCAGAAAGCCAACCATATCGTGGGCTGCACCAAAAGCAGCATGGCCAGCAGGTCAAGGGAAGTGATTCCCCTGCCTCTACTCTGCCCTCATGAGACTCTACCTCGAGTCCCGCATTCAGCTTTGGGGCTCCCAGCGCAAGAAGGACATGGACCTATTAGAACAAGTCCAGAAGAGGGCCACAAAGATGATGAAAGGGCTGGAGCACCTCTCCTATAAAGACAGGCTGAAGGAGTTGAGGTTGTTCAGCCTGGAGAAGAGAAGGCTCTGGGGAGACCTCCTGCAGTCTTCCAGTACCTAAAGGGGGCTATGGGAAAGCTGGGGAGGGAGTCTTTGTCAGGAGATGTAGTGATAGGACCAGGGGGAATGGCTTTAAACTAACAGAGTGGAGATTTAGATTAGATATAAGGAATAAATCCTTTACTATGAGGGTGATGAGGCTTGCCCAGAGGTTGCCTAGAGAAGCTGTGTTACTCCATCCCTGGAAGTTTTCAAGGCCTGGCTGGATGGGCCTTTGAGCAACCAGGTGTGGTGGGAGGTGTCCCTGCCCATGGCAGAGGAGTTTGACCCTTCATATCCAAACCATTCTATGAAATCCAATCCATCCTATTAAAATATCAAAATTATTTTTTGTCCAGTTTCAGAAACATAAAATCATTCTGAAATACAGCACAATTTTTTTGTCATCAGACAGGCAAATAGTCTGTGATTTAGGAAACAAACAAACAAACAAACAAAAATGAAGCTTTGGTGAATTTCCAATGTTTCTTGGAAAAATCAGAGACCAGTGATCTCTGAATTTCAAATCATTTTTTCTTACTGAGTTTTTATGTGATTATTAGATAGAGGCAATTGGCTGTTGTCTGGTGATGCTAATTTTCTCTTTTAGAGAAGAGAATCCTTTTTGTAGGATTCCAAGATTACATCTGCTCTAATTTTGATCTAACTGCCACTGATGACTGCCAGCTGTCCAATGTGAAATAAAACTATTTAGCAGGTCTGCTAGAAAAAAAAAAAAAAAGAAGAAGAAAAAAAAAGTACTGTTTTGTGAAATTATTTGCTGGTTTTTGTGAAATTATTTGCTGGTTAGCAAAATTTGTTTTTATCTTCATCAGAGAGAACAGAAACATATCAGGACTAACCAAACTGGTTCAGTTCCCTCTGATTCGAAACAGTGACTCAAATCTAAGTCTTTTTCTTTCATAAGAACGCCCTGGGGAATTTTGTTGCAAAGATAACTTTTGATCTTGACAAAAATGACTTTTCCACTGATGGATGCTTTAGGATTTATACTGACATTGCATGAATGAATACATTTGAAATTAACTGGCATCTCCCATGTTCATAACCTCAGAGGACTTGCCATAAAATGATTGCTGTATTCTGACCTTTGAGAAGATTCCTGGAGGCCAGGGTTCAGTCCCAGGATAAAATGTAGTGGGAGAAGACCGAAGCTGTGTGTACTGTGATAACTGTTATTTCCAAAGATTTCAGTGTTTTCAACTGGAGCTCTTAGTTCAGATTAAATGGTCTGTAAATGCCCAGTGGCAAAGTGGTCCAAACATTAATCCATCTTTTGAATCCACAGGTAGTGAATACAGCTGATAGCTAGCACTCAGGAGATAGCAGCTCTAAAAACATTTGTTTTTTATCTTGGATTCTTTTTATTCCCCAAAGTTCTGTGTTCTCAGTATGTTTTACCCTATGTATGAAAGCTTTACAGACAAAATATAACCTCCCTTGTCTATCAGCTTACATTCCTGGTCCAAATTGTTAGCAGACCTTACAACCAGAGAAGCAATGTTGCTAAACAGACACAGATGGAGTCTTCTTAGAGTCAAAAGTTTATAGGCATGGAGAGCTGTTATTTATCATATCTGAGCAATGGTTTAAAGAAGGCAAGGGAATGTAGGTAATCAAAAGATAAGGAGGATGAAAAGTTCAGCCTGACCTCTGTGCATGTTACTATTGAAGACACATTATGAGAAAAAATGAGAGGCCATGAATTACAAAGAGAGACTGGTGCTACTGGTGTACCATAAATGGAAAGAACGAACACATGATTCTGTTTTTTGCAAAAAAAAATCCCCAAACCCTTGCTCAAACATTTGTCCAACCTCTAAGTCAAAGGCAAACTTCATATCCAAGAACTCATTTCTTTTTCTTTCTTTTTTTTTCTTTTTCCTCTCAACACAACAGATTGCAGTAGTCTTTTCCTTGTGTACCTTCTGCCAGTGTAAGAGTTATTGCCATTTTGATAAGGTGATAAGGTGGCCTTCTTAACATGACATAATTTCAACATTTTAGCAGAGTGAGGAATAGGACAGCTCCTTCAGACAGATGGGTACTGAACCAAGAGTCAAGGCCAGACTGGCTTGTGGACTGCAGCAGTCCTTCCCACTTTCTCTGAGGCTGTGACAGTGGAAAAGCAGCTTTTATTCATCTCTCATCTGAAATCAGATTTGAATCTTTCACTTTTACCAATTTCTTAACTATGGTCTGGGATGTCCAAGTACCTGAACATTGAAATAGACATAGGCAATGCTTCTGAGTTTCTCATTTTCCCTGCACTGTGAATTTTCCTTAGGATCCCAACCTCCTTACTTATCCGTTGCCACAAACCTACTGTAAAAATAGAGTCAAGACATGTGGAGATCTCAGTTTATATGTACTTGGAGATTATTGGTGCATCACAGCTTTTATCAGAGACAAATGCATTCCAGTTTCCCTACCAGAAACTCGACTCAGAGGACAGAGAACTCACCTGTGTTCTTGTGCAAGTCCCTGCTTGGGTCTGTCAGCATAAGTTACTACTTCTCTATCACTTTCTGCAGAACATTCCTTCTTTCTTTCCATCCCTTAGTCATCCTGGACAACCTGCTGTAGGTGGCCCTGCTTGAGCAGGGAGGTTGGACCAGATGACCTCCAGAGATCTCTTCCAACCTCAACCAGTCTGTGATTCTGTGGTTCTGTGATCTTTCACCACTGAGAGCTCCTAAGCTACTCTGTGTTTGTGAGAGATCATTTCTGAAAGTTTAAAGCTGCTGCCAATATATTTCAATTTTATCTCCTTCACATTCAGGAGATAGACATCCTGAAAAAGTGCTCTTCCAGGAGCATGCTCCAGAGTTTGCTGAAGTGAAAAAGAAGTCCTTCTTTGAATTCAGGCACCAAAGGTAGAATTATAATTGAAGGCAGGAGCTGTTACAGAAGCTTTCTATATCATGTGCTATCATGGGGATTTTGAAGCATATGGGATGAATTTATTTTTATGAAAACTCACTGTATCAAAAGCCCTGATAAGTGTGGAACAGCTAGAGATTTAATGTTCCTAGCAAATGCCTGATTTTTTTTTTTTTTTAACTTGCCAAATGAAAAGATCTGGAAAGTTGTGTGGGTGGCAGGACAGAACCAGATGTTTGTTTTGACAAACCCTCAATGACATTTTTGCTCTCTATTTTTATTAAAAAGGGGGATGAAACTGCAAACAGTCTGAAAGTTTGGATATGGAACTTCCACTTTTTTATGGATAGGTTGAGCAACTCTTGTCTGGCGTTTTATCTTATGAAGCTATGGAAAGCTTTAGATAATTAAAGTCAATAGATTCCCTCAGGATGTCTGATGCTTTAGAAAACAAATACAAAAACAACAACAAATCTTCATAACACTCTTCTCTTTTAAACCTTACTACCCAGTGATGAAAAATAAAATAATTTAAAATGAGATTTTTATATTTGGGGGTTTATTCCTTCTCTGTCTTTCAAAGATGCTTCTTGAGAGTTTTTTTTTTTCTCCTAAATGTCCTCTTTTATCATTGTCCTGAAAGGATTCTGCTATATTGTGTTGAGATCCATACATAATAAAGTGCACAAATGTTAGAAATGTCTCCTCTTCGTTTTGCCAGTTAGCTAATAACTCAACAACTCTGTTTCTCATCATACTGTGTATCTTAGACATATAAAAGCCATCATCTACCACCAATCAAATTTGTGTCTGTCTTTTCCCAAGCACTACACTGTTAGCAGCTAAAAGCAAGCCTTTCAGCATGATTTTTTCTGGAGCAGGATTTAGCAGAGTTTTGTACTCTTTTTTTTTTTTTTCCACAAGATTCAACCCATCATCTTAATCTGCTGTATGCAAAATTTTACTGTGATCTAGAGGTTCATTGTCTCTCCTGTTATGTGAATAAGGATGTCTGAGTGACATGTACTGTAAAGCTAATGAGCACACAGCTATATGTCTACAGGTAGAAAAAATATTCTCTTTATTGTAGGAATCACTAGGTGAAACTATAAAGCCCAAATTACATGATAAGTCAGATTTTTTATACATGAGGTCTTTGCACTTAAATCTTTGGGATTTATTATGCATCTCAGTCAAATTTGAAAGTGAATCGTGATTTTCTTTTTTTTCTAAAAGAGAAAGCCGGTGCATTAAAATGAGCCACAGTATGTTACAAACTCAATAAGGGATGATACTAAGGGAAGAGTGGAATTTTGAATAATTCATTATTTTTTTTGTTAGAAAGCTTTAAGTTACTAGGTGACCTGAATTCATTCATTCATTCATTCATTCATTTCATGTTTTGGTCTGAATAAAATGTTTAATTTCATCTAGGACTATTTTTTTTTTAATTTCATTTTCAAACTTTATGGAAATTAATTAAAAACACTAAGAAAATACAAATACAGTTTCCAAGGAAGCATAATTTGAACAGATAATTAGAATATTTCACTGAAATAAGCATGTCAAAGCAAAATTAATGTTCTTTTTTATTAAAAAAGTCTTTTTGATGGAAATAAATCATCAGAACAGATGTTTATTTCCGAAACATTCTTATCAAATAAAATATGCATTTTTATGCTTTTATTTTTTGATAATAATATTTTGGATAAAACCAAAAACTGCCTGTTTTGAGCAATAAAACTTTTGTCTTCCTATTCTGTGGACAGATGGCAGCTTTCACGCGTGCTCGATTCTATACTTCTCTTAAATTAATTGGCTTAATTTTCCTCTCTCAAGTGTCGGATAAGTGACAGTATTCATCTCAGATTTTTTTCCTCCTGCTCTGATTAGGGCAGAGGCCCTTAGGAAAGTCTGCGGGTGTTGGAGTTCTGAGGGAAACACCTGCAGACATGAATGAGAGATTCAGTGACCTGCAGACAGAGCTGACACATGCACGGAAGGATTTTTCCTTCCCCTTTTAATCACAGCATCTTTTGCGATGTCTTTTGCCATGTTGGCTGTCTTTGACTTTCATGTTCACCTTCCTTTATTTATAAGATCAGAGATGTAAGCACCTGCCTTAGTGGTAGTCCTTGCAATTGTCTTCAGCGTGAACTGGAGTAAATCTTTCTCTTCGCACTTCAGCATAGACTAGTCAGATTTTCTGTTCCGTAAATGTTAATAGGATCCCAGACAGCTACAGATTTGTGAAGAGAGGCACTATAATGCTTTATTAGAACATATCCAGGACCATGATGAATGATTATAATTCCCACACGTTACATCATTACACTGAAAATTATACACCCAGCTTGGACCAGACATTCATTCAGTTCCTCCAACCACAACTAAACTTCAAAGGACACAGCGGATATACAGGAATTTATTGTGATGTCTGTGGAGCTGTATTCGGCAGCACTCAGCATCCAAACTGTTGAAATCTATTTTGAAAATCAGACAAACAAAAAAATCTGCTGAAAAGCTAGACTCAGCAGAGACTTCTTATAAAATTTCTCATCCACAGTAACATTTTCAAAATACTCACATAATTAAAATATTTTTCTAAAGGTCCCTAAAAGCTATCAGCAGCAGAAACCTCCCAAACACTTCCAAAACCACTTGCCTTTACAAAGCAACTATATACTGATGTTAATCTCTGCTGCTTGATTTGGCTTGATTTATCTACTTCATCTGCATGATATGTTACTTGACTTTTAGAGTTTGGAGATTTTGTGTGTGTACGTGTGTGTGTTTTCTACCTCTTAGAGGACCTGACATAGTTACTGCAACACTTAATTGCTGCTTAATATGTTTTTTTCCTATTGAAATAATGGAAGTCTTTCTAAAGTGCAGATAGAACAGCTTTCATGATCTGAATGACCCTACTTGACCTTGCATGACCTCAGAACAAGCCTTCCAAAAGTTTTAGAAGTCTGTAAAATTTCTGAATCTCCTACACTCGGAGACTTAAATTTTTCATCCACGTTCACCATTTCGGTCTCAGACAGTGTTCTTATATATTACATTAAAAAATCTTTTTGAATCCATCCCACCTCCAGGATGCTGAGGGGGAGATTTCTAAAAACTGATGTATTGGTCTGTATTTTGGAAACCTGTTGTCATTTTCATGTATCTTATAGACCTTGAGCCTTTTAATGATCTTGCCTTCATTATTATAATGTGACTTACAGCCCAGTTTTGTAATAACATTCACAGGCTTTTCCAGAGGCTGAGCTGACATTCCACACTTTGGATTACTCACAGTTCTTTGACTCTTTCCTCCTTCCCACCTCCCCACGGGTGTCTTTAGACACTTTTTGTTTTCACCTCACAACCTACACAAGTTCCTTAGGCTTTGCTACTGCATGCACAAAGGGATACTGCTGCAGTGGCCAAGGCAAGTGGAGCAGCCAAACACATCCTCCACCTGGCCTATAATCATCATCAAAGTATGCTCACTAGGGAGTGGATGATGGGTATAACAAAAAGCATTTTTTTTAAAACTCAAATGAAGGAGATTTCCCTTCTTAAGATTATGTCTTGCCTACTAACCAGTAAAACATTTTCACAGATTGGTGAAAATCTCCATCATCTTCTATTTAAGTGAAAATATACCTTATGGTCAGAGAGTGAGCAAGAGGGAGTAAAACCCTGAATTTCACTGACTGACCAACAAAATAAATCCCCGGCTTATGTATTCAGTTATTGATTAAACAATCCTCAAATAAAAAATAAACACAAGTGGCAGAAACACTAACCCAGATCTCTCTCTTCATACCTTGGGGTTCTCACTATTCTGGAGAAGATTCATGCACTAATGCCTCATCCCTGTTGCTGAGATAGACCTGGATCCCTTAAATCCCTGAATATAGAGGTGAGATGCACAGCAGTAAAATTCCCAGTGCAGGAGCACATGAACAAAGAGAGTTTTATGTTAGTCAGAAGGAACTGTCAAATTTAGACCTGGCAGCTGGGTCCAGGGTAGGTACCTCAGTCAGACTGGGTCAGATCTTAAGAAACAACACCCACATTTGGGCATTTAAACTATTTGACCGCAAACAACTGGAACAATCCTTTTATTGTTATTATTATTATTAATAAGAAAAACTACTGGTTTTAGAAGTCTTTTGTTATGTACAATTATTATATACCTTTAAGTACCTGAGCCCCCACATAGATCCATTTGCTGTGGCAGCTGACTGTATTTTTTAATTGCGTTTGGCTGACTTCCAGCTCCACGTCCTGCAGTTTTAGTTGAGAGCCATACGTTCTGAGGAATAAGCAAACCCTTTAGATTACTAGGATAGAGAAAATACACCCTATAGGTTAGTTACAGAAGCTCAGTAAGTGCTGTCAGAACTTTTACACCAAGCCTGTTGAGGTGGTTCGGCTTTTTTGAAACACTAATGGAAAGAAATATATATATATATATATATGCACCTCTGTGTGGCTTTTTCAGTGTCTCAGTCAATCTTACAGGTTACCCCTAATTAGAAGCCTATCTGCTATCTTTTGTTGAATTTGTTTTCTGCCATATTAGTGAGCTGAATTGGTTCAGAAATGGGGTCCCAACAGAATCAGGTGAACAGTGAGCTAGAGGGGTCTGAGCAGGAAGCAGGACTGTTCCTTTCAGGTCATTCATGCTACTGGGAACAAGCTTGATGAGTAGAAATTAATTGCATATAGGAATGTAGATACACTTTTCTCATAGGAATAGTTATAGTAACCTTATTATTGATTTAAGAAGGAAAATAAAGGTAAAATATCTGATAAAGAGCAACTGCTATAGCTTTTTCCTAGAGATGTTTTCAGCTTTAACCAAAATGCAAAATGAAATTGTAACCCTATATAACCATGACTTGTGGCGTAATGACCACACGGACACCAGGGTTCTTTTAGGATCAGGAACTGCTACTTCTTTATTGATGACATAACATCATTCTCCATGTTGCATCTTCTATTGAGGACAGGCTCCCTTCTTATACTATTTGCCCCACAGCAGTCCTTTTCCACTAACTATTCATTGGTCAACAACTTTGCCCGGCAACAGCAAACCCCCAGCAACTTCCATGCCTTAACGACTGGAGAACAAGCAACCCGAGACGGCAAGGCGTCTCCTGAATCACCCTTCTTTGTTCCCACTAAACTCTTTACATTCCTGATGGCCTCATCCTTAAGAGTCCGATGTTATCACCAACCATAGGGCTTTTCGACCCCCATGGCCACACTCCCACAATGACTCATGATAGAAGATAAGTTAAGTGAATATAAGTTAAACTAAATCGTATTGAACAACATTGTAATGAATCTCTTGAAAAAACAGGACATAGGATTCATACAACATGATGCAAGAAGAATGTTTTAAGAGGTATTTTCTTGTAGTTTACCCTAAAGTGACATTTCTGGAGATGATACTTGTTCTGTTTTTTCCAGATTAACATACACGTGGTGAAAAAAATAAAAAAATAAAAAAAATCACTTTTGGTTTTAGAAACAAGTTATGTTAACTCTGCCTCTTTGCTTTTGCTTCAGTAAACCTGTGACCTCTTATAATAGTTTTAGCAACTAATCAGAAAAGATGATCACCCTAACTATAGGGTGATCTGATGGCCAGCCAAATACTGAGCAGATGTGTTCAGTTTCCCACAGATCTTTTAACAACCATATCAGCTAAACAGTTTTCCTGGTTTCTTCCAGCTTTAATGTCATCAGTTAAAGTGATACAAAGATTGGACACTGATTCTTCAGTGTTTAATGTGTGAATAAACAACAGTTCCTAGGTTCATTAGAGGGAAACCTTGAGTGAGAAGAGGCCTTGATTTGTTAATTAGTCAGACACCAAGTAACATTATTGTCTCCTGAACAAGTCTGTTGTAACTACCTTTAGCCACAAGAACAACTTCATTCTCTTTTATTCTTTTTTTTTTCAAACTTAGTTACCAGAAAACTGGATTGGCATAACAGGTAGAAATTCTTGCCGCTGAGCAATGCTCACTGTTGCAGAACCATATACATTACAGCTGGAGCTGCAAGATAAGAGGAAGTAGATGCTCTCTGTGGAGGGAAGAAGAAGAAAAAAACCTAACAGAATCACAGAATCATCTAGGTTGGAAGAGACCTCCAAGATTACCTCTGACCTAACACTAACAAGTCCTCCATTAAACCATATCACTAAGATTAAACCATATCACTACAACAAACAAACAAACAAAACGTCTTTCTTAAACTTTCCTGAGCTGATGTGCATGTTATGAGGAGGTATTTATGCATCCAGGAGCAAGGCTCTGCTCCCTGCAGAAGGGTAGAAGTCACCAGAAGCAAAAGTCCATGAAATAACCGGTGTGATTAGGTACTTTTCACAAAGCTACCCTCGGTTCCCTGGTGCTCACGATGTTTCTTCCCACTAGATGGCACTGAGCATCTGCTGCATCGCTCCAAGCTGGCCCTGCACTCTGCTCGGTCGTGCTGGCTCCCCCTTCTTTCCGCTGACGGCTCCTTTTTTACACCTAGCAAAAAAAAAAAGCCACAAATTCACGTTCAAAAACTTAAAGCCAGCCCACTTCACTCTATTTCCCCCATTCCCAGGCTCGTAGCCAAATGTCACAGCCACACCGAGCAGTGGGGATGGTGGCACAGCATCATCCAGGCTTGTCATCACTGCTAGATCTGATCTGCAGAGCTCAATATTTGATTGAGCTGATCAGTCCCAGAACCGTGTCTTCCCCATAGTTCTCAGTGGCAAATCTCACAGAGCCATTTGACAGCTTTTTTTTTGCACAGAAATGCCCAGAAGATGCACTTAATGTATATTCCTTTCCAAATCTCATATACTTTTCCAAATCTCAACAGGAACCCACATGATGAGATTTTTCAATTTTCTTTCCTTTCCATTTTGACATAATTTTCCTCACCTGCATAGGAGTCCTTTGTTCTTTTATCACTAGCAGTCACTGCACGTCTGTCCCTGCTGTCTAAGTAGTGATGCAGAAATGGCACAGCTTTGAAGTTGAGCTCCCTGGTTAGGGAGCTGATCTGTTTTGCAGAGACTTTGCAAGACTGAGACTGGTCCAACAGGATATTTCCCTTATGAGTCCCTTAAGGGAGAATGCTATAGATCCTGACCAAGTAATAGGAATGGGAGTTTTGCCACTGAATATGGGCAATCACTGCTGATGTGGCTGTGGAAAAGGATAAGAGGTGACATCAAGGAGGAACTACACAGTCTCTCCCCTACAGTTTTGCAAATATGGTGTTTGAAAATTCAAGGTATGTATGCTCTGTGTACATACTAAATGTGTCAGTGTTTGCTAGGACAGATGGGACTAAAGAGGGAGAAAAATATTGCAGCTGGAAAGTAGGTAAAATGTCTCTGGACAAGGGTGGATTCTTCCTCAGCACAAAGTTTTGTATCATAAGGCAATGACATCTCCTTTATTTATTTATATTTATGTTCCACAGAATATGCTCTAAAAACACCAGCTCCCTATATTACACCTGCAAAACAGGCTGAAAACACTCAAAATGTGAGTGGTCTGGGCTAAAGACAGATTCAGGTGTCATGAGATGATCAGTAGATAAAATGCAGAAATGTGGGAGTATCGCCATGGGGGTCTGACTCTTAACGATGAGGCCATCAGGAATGTAAACAAGTTAGAAGAAACAAAGAAGAGTGATTCAGGAGACACCTTGCTGTCTCAGACTGCTTGTTCTCCAACCCTTAAGACATGGAAGTTGCAAAATGTTTGCTGTTGCCAGGAAAAGTTGTTGACCAATGAATAGTTAGTGGAAAAGGACTGCTGTAGAGCTAATGGTATAAGAAGGGAGCCTGTCCTCAATAGGGAGTTAAAGTTATTGATCCTTAAAGAACCTTGGTCTCCGTTTAGTCATTATGCCACACAGAAAGGTACTTTTCTTTCACAGGTAGGCTGGCCTCCAGGTTTGGCCTTTAGTTTATAGCATTTTTTTGTTTAGAATTTAGTTTCATTTCCCTCACAAACCACCCATACTCACCCACACAACTACAACCACTGTAGGCTGTTAATTATGAGAGAAAATCCTAATTGGAACCAAATTATGTCTAAAAGAAAATTAGAGCTAATTTTGTACTGGATGAGTCCACATATTTTTAAAAAAACAAACAACACACATTCATTTATTGTATTTGCTTGGTCATGTGAATAAGTATTTTGGAGTTTCATTTATGCAAAATATTTAATGAGATTATTTTAATTTCCCAAAACAAAACAAAAAAACACAAACAAAAAATAAGCTGTTTTCTTTTGTCCTTTTCCCACATTTTTGAAGCAAAACATCCTGTTCTGCTCCTCGGAGCTTTTCAACTAGTCTGCTCACAACAACACCTGGGTTCCTTCCAGTAGTGTATTAAGCAACATGACTGCACTGTCACATATTGTTTCTCTTTTATTCTCTCCCTGGGTGGAAAGTAGCATATGCAGTGGAGACTCTCATTTTGCTCCACTATTCTGTACTAATTGGCTTTTCCTAAACAGTGAAGGCATCATGGCCAGGAATATCATGTTGCCGTAGACCAACTGAGAAGTGGCATGCAATACCTGAGGCCAGATCATTGTTCATCAGGAGGGGACAGAGTCTCCAGGCATTTTCAGGTTTCTGCCTTTACCTCGTGATGAAATTTTGTGTTGTTATAGTAACAAATAAGCACAATATTTTAATTACCTTGAAATTGTTCTTTTTCCTGTATGGATTTTTTTGAATACTCAAAGCCAGATTCAAAGTCCTTTCTGAAATATAATTTCTGTGCAACTGAATTTGTTACACATCACTTCAGTTCTATTATACATGGCAGATGATCTTTTGCTCATTTTTATCTGTAAATTCCTCAGGAGTTTTATAGACAGTGCTTGAAATGGTAATTCAGACACTCTGAAATGAAGCTGGTAGGCAAATGTAAAGAGCCAGAATGTTGTATCACTGTATACAGAACATTTCAACAACAATTTGTGAGAATAAAAAGCAATGTGTCAACAAAGTGCTTTTGACAAACAGCGAGTATCTGCCAAACAATCCTCTATGGACATGATAGATAGTCAAATGAAAAGGACCCATGGATCATACCCAATCCTTGGGCCAACAAGTGAACCATGCTATTTTAACTCGTCTACAGAGGTAAAAGTATTTTACTAGTGCAAACTTTGCAAGAATTAGCCATATAATATGTATTATAACACTAAAATTCCAATTAACTTCCCCGACACGATAAATGTATTTGCATGGCAAATGATTCTTCACAGTAAACTAGCTAGAAAATAGGTAAAACCTTTCATCAGGATTTTTTTTCCTATCCCAAATTTGGCTGAAGCATAATAAGAATTAATTCCAGAGCATTTGAGTATTTGCATTTAGAACTAACTTAGTTTGCAAAAGGGTTCAGAGATTTGCAGCTAATAAAACATGGCATCAATATAATGAAAGAACTAAACAAAAGAACACCTCCTAGATGTTCCTCAGCCCTTCAAAGTCACCTCTCTGGAATCACACACATTTCAAAGAGAGAAAACCATATCTATACAAAAGGAAAAGAAAAAGGAGTTCAGCCTTCTAAGAAGATGAGAAATGAATGTGCAACTGCTACAGGCTGGTCTACTGAGGGCAAACCTACAAAACCTTATTCTAGTGCAGATCTTCTAATCACAGAGGTATTTAATCTGAGAATAATGCCAAAAAAATGAGCAACTAAGGATCATTCCTCAAAGCCGGAGGTGACATATTCTGGTGTCATTTGCAGTTAAAATGTTGTTTTGGAAGACATTTGCTTCTCCGCCAGTAGAGTGAGACACAAAGGAAGAGTGAACTTTAAATGCCATTTAGTAGGTTTTCATTGCTGCAAAGCTGTTGCCTGAGGGAGGGTTGATGTTCAGTGACAGATGGAAGGGCCAACTAGAAGTATTAACAAGCACAGGTAGAATAAAAGTACGGTGTTCAGGTGAGTGGAGGTGTCAGAGGCACTATAGCAAAAGTTTTCTCACTGAATGTAAAATATTTATCATATTTTTAGAAATGCAGAAAGCTGTTTTTCATTGCCGATGTTAAATCAAATACAGAAAAGTTTGTCTGATGCTGTTTTAAATTGTTTTGAATAGTAAAGTACCCTGGAACCTTTGCTGCATGAAAGATAGTACCTCAGAGTGCTTTACTGTTGTAATTTCCATGGAAATTAACATTTACATGCATGGTTATCACACTTTCCTTGTAATGTAAAGTATTACCATCTAAATCCCTTTGAATTACAGTCATTGTGGTATCATCAGTCTGACTCAAGATTTGGTCTACATTCCTGCTTGAGTTTGCCAAATGCTTTTGTTTTTTCTCCTGGTGTTGAGCTATACAAATTAGTACTGAATGGAATTTTAATATTCAGCAACCATTTCCTCTTGATTTTTTTTTCAATTTCTCCTGTTCAGGCTCTTGTCTATCCCTCCTCCTGTGTCTACTGCAGGCACTTAATTTTAAATACATGAGCTGAAACCCACATAAATGGATGTCCCATCCCTGGAAGTGTTCAAGGCCAGGTTGGATGAGGCTTTGAGCAACCTGATCTAATGGGAGGTGTCCCTACCCATGGGGGTGGGACCAGAAGATCTTTAAGGTCCCTTTCAACCCAAACCATTCTATGATTCTATGAAACCATTCTATGATTCTATGATAAAGTAAATCCATGAGGAATTTGGTCCATGTTCCACTCAGACAAGCTCCATAGAAATGGTATACCTCCACCACAGTCTTTTTATCAAAACATACTCTTGTGGCTGTGACAGCATAACCACAGACTTCTGGATGTCTGCTGCCACAGAAAAGCCCCATAGCATCATTGGGAGATCATGGCTGTGATGGTAAAATTTGATCTTACCAACAAAATGCAAGAAATCTGACTTCTGTTGCAGAGCCTTACTCATGGAAGGCTTCCGAATAGCACAGCTTTTTTTCTATAACAGTAAATAAGAAAGGGATTATTCAATCTCACAACAGCAAGAAGAATGTATACAAATAAAACGCCAAGAAAGCCCTCTCTAGAGTGACCTAATTCAAGGGCAGCTGGCCTTTCTGTTAGGCTACTGCTGTCATACACCTAACTGCAAGAACAAATACATTAAACATCTGGTCCTTAGACCAACAAGGTTCACACTAAATTGCTTCACAGTCCTTCCTTCATTATGCTGTCCCACAGGCATATGCAGACACACCCTATGTGGAGCTCTCAGCATACTGACTGCTTTGATTCTAATAAAATGTTTGTATAAAATTGTGCTTTAAAGTACATGACTTGTAAAATCTATTAGAAGGTAGATATTGCCGGAACTCATATCAGTTACTGAAGATGGAAGAAATGTGTAAAGGAGGCATATGTTGGGTGTGTGACTCATCAAATGTTTGGCAAGAGAAAGAAAGGGGCCTCATGTCTCATATAGTGGATGATCTTTGGCTCCAGCATCTGGTCACTGGTGACAGTAGGAATTATTTCAAGAGGTAAACAGGAAAGAAAAGAAGGAAGCTATTAAATGTGGCTCTGGAGCTCCCAAGAACACCAGTCCAGGTGACCAGGCTCATAAGTTAATGGAGTGAGTGAATGTTCACCTTTCAGTGACTAGCAGTGACTATCCTATAATTAACAGCAGTGACTCTGCTATCAAGTGTAAGTTAAATGCTCCATCTTGCTGTTATATCTTTCTATAGCCACTTTCATTTTTTGTAAATATGCATTATTACTAGATTGAGGTGTTCTTCTTGTATCTTTATCTCATCAGTAGCAAAACTAACCTCCAATTCCAGCAAGACCACCATATGTTGAATGTCCAGTATTGCAGTCTCTGGGACATAGCCTTTACAACTGTCAAGACAGCTCAAGAGCCTGGTGATAAATTAGCAACACACAATACCAGGTGTAGGAATACTCTCTCATTCTGAGATTTGCCCAGTGCTTGACTGGCAGTCACAGGCAGCACTACTGAAAAATGCAAGGAACTCAGTTGTATGGGTTGAATTCATACACTTGAAATAAGGTGGTTGTCTATGTCTCCACTATAGAGAAAAAGACACAATTCATCTGATGAAACCTGGATGGCTGTTTTAGGCTGAAGTGAATTGTGACCTGAGGTTCACTGCCTTCCAGACTCTTCCATCTGTTTGTTTCTTTCTTTCTTGTATTTTTTATATTGTCTCCATCCAGAGCTTTCCTTCTAAAATCCATTGTATTAAGGACATTCACATTCAGTCACCTTATACTTTTCTCTAAAGAGTAATCACATACTGATGGTGTTTATGGACTGTTATGCTACTTCAAATTATTCTTTAAATTTTCTTTTTTATACACAGCAATAATCAGTTTCAATGAGGATTCTTTTTTTATCCTTTTTTCTTTTTTTTTTTTTGTGAACATAACTGTTATGCCTCACTTATCTGCCTCAGAAGGTGGTACACTTGCTTTATGGGGGACATTATTCACATGCAGAGGCTTTGTTAGTAAACATAAGTCATCCTTTGTGCTGAAATAGCATGATGTTAACTTTGGATAAGTGAATATTAAACATCAGTATCATCATTAGCTTTGTTGAGAGGACAGAGCATGGAGCTATGACTTAGAAACTTCAAGGTCTTTCCATGGTTTGGCCAATGACATATTAAACCTTGGACGAGTCACATCACCTCTGTATGCTTCAATTTTCTTACCTGTTAACTGAGTACTGAGAATAAAAAGTTATAACAATTTGTTTGAGATGTGTTACAAAGTGCTGAGGAGTAGATAAATACTGTCATTAGTGACCCATAAAAAATAAATGGATAAGAATTCTGTCTTAATGACTGTTATTCTGTATAGTGAAATTCAAAATTCTCTGACAGAAGACATTGTAAATGGCCTTACCTACATCTGCTTTATCCATCTATCAAAGCATCAAAGATTTTCAAAGAGAAAATGATAACTAAATTTTTGCTTACTTTCTATGGTGTTCTACTCTAAGTTAGTGCTAATGCTAATGTCAATTGGGTATGTTCAGCAGCTTTGACACTTTGTGTTTGACAAATTGATGATGGTTTGGTAATGCGGTAGTTTCATTATCAAAACTTTTTTTTTTTTGAAAGACTTTTAATTACTACCCATCTTAGCCAACATGGGTTTTACTTTTGATTAAAGTAGTCATTGAAATCTTGACAATGCTTGACACACTCCATCTGAATTTAATTAACTTTTTCTTTCTTTTTTTTATTAGCTGCTGTAAAGTAGGAGAGAATGGAAAAGAAAAAAAAAATCTGTTTTATACATAGTAACAGATGCTCTTGGTAGCACAGCAAAATTCTGACTTTATTAGCTCAAAGAGAATATCCTAATTAATCAAAACAGTATTAAAGTCAGAATATTTCTTCTGGAGCTGATGAAATAAGTTCTGAATCAACTTAATGATTCTGTGCTTGGCAAAGGGAGAGTGTTATGAAGTCACATTTAATTGATCTGTCTTTGATTTTTACCAATGGGGGTAAATTGCCTGGACATTTTCATTTCAGGGAAGAAAAGAACCATATATATATATATATATAAAAGTTTTCCCTGAGTGTGTATATATATGTGTCTTCCCTGTAAAAAAATCATAGCAAACAGAGAAATGCTCAATTTAAAACTGCTCAACTTAAAAATAAAAAGATTATTTTCATGTTAAAAGATTATGTTATGCTCAGTTCAGTCTCCTCTAATGTGAAAGATTTCATAGCCTCCCTGGGCTACTTGTTGCAATGCTTGACTGTCCTCATGTTGAGAAATATTTTCTTTACTTCAGGTTGTAACCTCCCCTATTTCATTTTATGACCATTATCTTTTGTCTTCCTGCCATTCACTCAGTGAAGAGGCTCTATCTACTCAGCTTCTCCTAGACTGTCGTGTCAGCCTTTGCTGGGCTTACTGCAGCTTATCAACGTCTTTCTTGAATTGAAGTGTCTAAAACTGGACCACCTGACATAAAGAAAAAGGAATATCTATATTCCTTTCCTATTCTGTCTTCATAAGACAAGCCAATTTAAACAACAGTCTTAGCTATCTTTCCAAATTCAAGACTGTGAGAACATTTAACCATATATGATGGATTAAAATATTTTAACATGAATTTATTTAATTATGCTGTAGCAATTTTCTCTGATTGAAGTCAGCAAGTTTCATATTATCCAAGAATTAAATTTCATACAATAAAAACTATACCAAAACCACTGTATATCAACTTTTATAGCAAAAGACCACAAAGGGATCTCAGAATAAATTAGCAATCCATGTACATATGTTACATGATTACTTATTGTTATAAAGACAGATGGAAACAATTCATTTTAAAATCTTCCATTCATATGAAAGGTGAAACCTTGATTCCTACCAAGATCTGTAAGAAATTTTCCATGAACTTCAACAGCATTCATAATTCTTCCAGACTGTACAAATAGTGCCTCAGTCTGAATATGAATCCAAGGACCAAACTATAAGAAATAAATGTGGAATTTGAATTCCACATTTATTTGCCTTTTGACTGGGTAATTGTTTTAGAAAGTATGATGACTGGATTAATTCCTAGATACTGAGTGAGAAACACAGCTCAGCTTGACTTAAACAGCCATGAGTTGCTTCTGGAGCCTCCTTTTTCAGTAGGAGGTGCTGCGTGTCATGCTGTGCATCCATCTATCCCATCAGCAACGTCTTGTTTCACATGTTTTCTAACAACAGCCATAGCAACTCTCCTGCATTATGGAAGCATGAGGTAGATGACACAGATAACTGTTGATAGCTGCTTCTGGTTTACACATTTACTTCTCAATTTACTTGTCATCCCAATTACTGAACACCACTTAAAATGCTGAGATCAAAGGCTTGGATTAAGCCTCTATAAATAAAGATCAGATACACCTGTTAGAGAATGGAAAAAAATGCAAAACCACATTACAGTGGAACTAGACTGCTAGACCAATGAGTTGACAGAAACAAAAAGCTTAAGTTTTAATGGAAGGCACAAAATTTTTGAACTTCATTCTTGCTCTTTTCCTCTTTTTTTTTTTTTTTTGTCTATATCTTTCTTCAGGGTATCATGTCAAAGACAACAGTTGTTCATCCAAGAGCAGTTCTCCCACTTGCACTGGGCTATCTTTGAAATCAGTGTATCTGAGTGAAAATGCAAAGTTGTCAAGATGGTGTTGTCAGCAGAAGACATACTTCTAGTGGAGAAAAGTGGTGTTTTTTTGTTGTTTGTGGATTTGTGTGTATGCTTGTAAAATAAACAGAAAGTTTAGTTAAAACTTTCCACTAAACCTACTTTCCTAAGGGAACAAAAGTGAGTCTCTCAGTTCAATTCCCAAATAACAAAGGCCACAGAACTACACAAAATTATCCCTGCCATAGAGAGCATGACAAGCATTTGGCTCTGCAGTTCCCTGGTGCTTTAAGACTCACCCTACCTTATCAAGGCAGAGGAAGACTGTTCATCATTGCATGCTACTGTTGGGCTGTAGGTCAAAGGCAAAGCCCAGACTCAGACGTACACAGAGACATTCCACTGTATGCATCTTATTTTTTTCCTGTATACAAAGAGAACTGTCTCTTGCTAGTCAGATATGCCTTTACCAGCAGCTGAACAACAAAAGCAAGAAGGTGCATCTTGTTCAATTGTTGTGGTTTAGCCCAGCTGGCAGCCAAACACCACACAGCCGTTCGCTCACCCTCCCCCCTCCCTCTCCGGGATGGGGGAGAGAAACGGGAAAGTGAAGTCTGTGAGTTGAGATAAAGACAGTTTATTAAGACAGGGAAAAGAATAACAACAATAATAATAATAATAATAGTATTAATAGTAATAATGTGTACGAAATAAGTGATGCACAATGCAATTGCTCACCACCCGTTGACCGATGCCCAGCCTATCCCTGAGCAGCCGGCCCCCCCTCCACCCTGGCTAGCCACCCCTATATATTGTTCAGCATGACGTCAGATGGGATGGAATACCCCTTTGGCCAGTTTGGGTCAGCTGTCCTGGGTCTGTCCCCTCCCAGCTCCTGCTGCATCCCTAGCCTGCTCGCTAGCAGGACAGAGCGAGAAGCTGAAAAGTCCTTGGCTTGGTGTAAGCACTGCTCTACAACAATTAAAACATCAGCATGTTATCAGCGCTCTTCTCATTCTAATCCAAAACATAGCACCCTGCCAGCTACTAGGAGGAAAATTAACTCTGTCCTACCTGAAACCAGGACAGATATCCACCCCTTATTCCATACCATTTATGTCATGCTCAGGTTACACTCTTTCCAATACCTTCTAATTAATCACCATTTTCATCTATGATATATAGCAACCATGGTAGTGATGACATACAGTGTTATATGATAATTAACATACTACAATTCAACTCATCGGCTATTCTCACCCAGTATTAGGTCCCCTTGAGGTACACACCGGACCTCCCCATTCTCTTGCATTACCCACCAAGTGCATCCAGGTCCCTGGGCAAAAGCAATCCCACGAATGGGCTTGCCTTTTCCTGAGGCGGGAGTAGCCCAGACTGTCTTCCCCAGCATGTTTCTTACGTGCACTTCAGGAACTTTATCCTCTTCTACAGTGCGTAACAGGTTTGATTGGGCAGGTCCAGCTCGGTTGGCAGATCCTCTAGTATTGACTAACCAGGTGGCCTTTGCCAAATGCGTTTCCCAATTTTTGAATGTCCCAGCACCCATTGCTTTCAGTGTAGTCTTTAACAGTCCATTGTATCGTTCAACTTTCCCGGAGGCTGGTGCATGATAAGGGATGTGATACACCCACTCAATACCATGTTCTTTGGCCCAAGTGTCTATAAGGTTGTTTCAGAAATGAGTCCCATTGTCTGACTCAATTCTTTCTGGGGTGCCATGTCGCCATAGGACTTGCTTTTCAAGGCCCAGGATAGTGTTCCGGGCGGTGGCATGGGGCACAGGATATGTTTCCAGCCATCCGGTGGTTGCTTCCACCATTGTAAGTACGTGGCGCTTGCCGTTGCGGGTTTGGGGGAGTGTGATGTAATCAATCTGCCAGGCCTCTCCATATTTATATTTCAGCCATCGTCCTCCGTACCAAAGAGGCTTTGACCGTTTGGCTTGTTTAATTGCAGCACATGTTTCACAATCATGAATAACCTGTGCTATAGTGTCCATGGTCAGGTCCACCCCTCGGTCACGAGCCCATCTGTATGTTGCATCTCTACCTTGATGGCCCGAGGTGTCATGGGCCCATCGGGCTATAAATAATTCACCTTTATGTTGCCACTCCAGGTCCACCTGAGCCACTTCAATCTTAGCAGCCTGATCCACCTGCTGGTTGTTTTGATGTTCTTCAGTAGCCCGATTCTTGGGCACATGAGCATCTACATGGCGTACCTGTACAACCAGGTTCTCTACCCGGGCAGCAATATCTTGCCACAATGCAGCAGCCCAGATGGGTTTGCCCCGGCGTTCCCAGTTGTTCTGCTTCCATTGCTGTAGCCACCCCCACAGGGCATTTGCTACCATCCATGAATCAGTATAGAGATAGAGAACTGGCCACTTTTCTCGTTCAGCAATATCTAAGGCCAGCTGAATGGCTTTCACTTCTGCAAACTGACTCGATTCACCTTCTCCCTCAGCAGCTTCTGCAACTCGTCATGTAGGACTCCATACAGCAGCTTTCCATCTCCGATGCTTTCCCACAATACGACAGGACCCATCAGTGAACAGGGCATATTTCTTCTCATTTTCTGGAAGCTTGTTGTATAGTGGGGCTTCTTCAGCACGGACCACCTCCTCCTCTGATGATATCCCAAAGTACTTGCCTTCTGGCCAGTCCATAATCACTTCCAAGATTCCTGGGCGACTGGGGTTTCCTATCCGAGCCCGCTGAGTAATCAGTGCAACCCACTTGCTCCATATAGCATCAGTTGCATGATGTGTAGAGGGGACCCTTCCTTTGAACATCCAACCCAGTACCGGCAGTCGGGGTGCCAGGAGGAGCTGCGCTTCTGTACCGACCACTTCCGAAGCAGATCGAACTCCCTCATATGCTGCCAATATCTCCTTTTCGGTTGGAGTATAGCGGGCCTCAGATCCTCTGTATCCCCGACTCCAAAACCCCAGGGGTCGACCTCGAGTTTCCCCAGGTTCTTTCTGCCAGAGGCTCCAGGTGGGACCATTCTCCCCGGCTGCGGTGTAGAGCACATTCTTTACATCTGGTCCTGTTCGGACTGGCCCAAGGGCTACTGCATGAACTATTTCCTGTTTAATTTGTTCAAAGGCTTGTCGTTGCTCAGGGCCCCATTCAAAAGCATTCTTCTTACGAGTTACTTGGTAGAGCGGGTTTACAATCAGACTGTAATTTGGAATATGCATTCTCCAAAACCCCACGACACCTAGGAAAGTTTGTGTTTCCTTTTTGCTAGTTGGTGGAGACATAGCTGTTATTTTGTTGATCACATCCATTGGGATTTGACGACGTCCATCTTGCCATTTTATTCCTAAAAACTGGATCTCTCGTGCAGGTCCTTTAACTTTATTTTGTTTTATGGCAAAACCGGCCTTCAGAAGGATTTGGACTATTTCCTTCCCTTTCTCGAAAACTTCCTCTGCAGTGTCACCCCACACAATGATGTCATCGATGTACTGCAGGTGTTCAGGAGCCTCCCCCTGCTCCAGCGCAGACTGGATCAGTCCATGGCAAATGGTAGGGCTATGTTTCCACCCCTGGGGCAGCCGATTCCAAGTATATTGGACTCCCCTCCAAGTGAAAGCAAACTGTGGCCTGCACTCTGCTGCTAGAGGGATGGAGAAAAATGCATTAGCAATATCAGTTGTGGCATACCACTTGGCTGCCTTTGATTCCAGTTCGTACTGGAGTTCTAGCATGTCCGGCACTGCAGCACTCAGTGGTGGCGTGACTTCGTTCAGGCCACGATAGTCCACTGTTAGTCTCCACTCACCATTAGACTTTCGCACTGGCCATATGGGACTATTAAAAGGTGAATGGGTCTTGCTGATCACTCCTTGGCTCTCCAGTTGACGAATTAGCTCGTGGATGGGAATCAGGGAGTCTCGGTTGGTGCGATATTGCCGCCGGTGCACAGTTGTGGTAGCGATTGGCACTTGCTGTTCTTCAACCCTCAGCAACCCCACAACAGAAGGGTCCTCTGAGAGACCGGGCAAGGTAGACAACTGTTTAATGTCCTCTGTCTCTAAGGCAGCTATGCCAAAAGCCCAGCGGAACCCTTTTGGGTCCTTGAAATATCCTCTTCTAAGATAGTCTATGCCAAGGATGCACGGAGCATCCGGGCCAGTCACAATACGGTGCTTTTGCCACTCATTTCCGGTTAGACTCACTTCAGCTTCCAATACAGTTAACTGCTGGGATCCCCCTGTCACGCCATAAATACAGATGGGCTCTGGCCCTTTACAGCTTGATGGCATTAGAGTACATTGTGCACCGGTGTCTACTAGAGCCTTATACTTCTGTGCGTCAGACGTGCCAGGCCATCGAATCCACACAGTCCAATAAACTCGGTTGTCCCTTTCCTCCCCCTGGCTGGAGGCAGGGCCCCTCTAGTCCTGGTCAGAATCTTCGTTTCTGTGTTTAAAAGACTGCCTGCTGGAAGTTGGAGCAGCAAACTTTTCAGAGAACCCCTTTCTCCCGATTGTTTTCTTTTGCAACTCACGTACCCGTGCCTCTAGGGTCTCAGTAGATTTTCCATCCCATTTTCTCATGTCCTCTCCATGGTCACGTAGGTAAAACCACAGGGTGGTACGGGGTGTGTACCCACCATATTGTCTTCTTTGCACGGATGCACGTTTACCCCTAATAGCCGAGACACTGGTTTGTACAGGTGGGGAAGAAAATACACTCTCTTTAAGTTGGTGGACCTCTTCAAAAAGTTTCTCCAAAGTATTCTCTTTTAGTTGGTGGCCACTGGTTTGTTCAGGTGGGGGGGAAGATAAATTCTCTTTAAGTTGGTGGAACTCTTCAGAGAGTTTCTCCACAGCCGAGACGCAGGCCTGTAGGGAAGAGGAGAGATTTCCTTCGTACTCCCGGAGTTGTTTAGCCATGTCACCCACTGTGGGATCTTCACCGTTTTTCCAGGTTATTATTGACAATGTGCTGGCCCATGTTGATGGTGCATTCCGTACAAACTTCCGCCACATGGGTCGAGTACACTGGACTTCATCTGGATCTGTGGATGTTTGTGCATCGTCTAGGTCCTTATAAATTACTTCCCGTACGGCTAATTCCCTCAGGTACTGAATTCCCTTCTCCATGGGGGTCCACTTGACTGGTAGACATACAAGTTCTTCCTTGAAGGGATACCTTTCCTTCACAGCTGACAGGAGACGCCTCCAGAGGCTGTGAGATCGTGCTCCATCTCCAATTGCTTTGTCAATGCCTGCATCTCTAGCAAGGGATCCCAGCCGCCTGGCTTCCCTGCCCTCTAATTCCACACCATTGGCTCCAGTGTCCCAGCACTGGAGCAGCCAGGTGACAAGCTGTTCACCTATACAGCGACCAAAATCTTTTCGCACATCTCGTAGCTCACGCTGGTATAGGGTTCGGGTAGTTACTGTTGATTTTTCGACATCCTCATCCTCATCTTCATCCTCCTACACACTTGATGGCCCAGCCCCGTCTTCTCCAGACCCAGACTTAGCAGAAGACTTTCTGCGTTCTAAACGACCTGAGTTTCTATACCATTTTTTCACCTTTTCTACAGGGGCAACTTGCACTGCTACAGCTCGCTTCTCTGACCCAGCCACAGGGTCTGCCACAGGGGTTGGAGTACCCTCTGCAGGGGCAACTTGCACTGCTACAGTTCGTTTCTCTGACCTAGCCACAGGAGTGGGAGCGGCTGCAGGAGCTGGAGCAGCTGCAGGGGCTGGAAAGGCTGCAGGAGCTGGAGCTGGAACAGCTGCGGGAGCTGGAGCTGGAACGGCTGCGGGAGGTGGAACGGCTGCGGGAGCTGGAGCTGGAACGGCTGCGGGAGCTGGAGCTGGAACAGCTGCGGGAGCTGGAGCTGGAACGGCTGCGGGGCTGGAGCTGGAACGGCTGCAGGAGCCGGGACTGGAACGGCTGCAGGGTCTGTCACTAGGTTGATAGTAGCATCAATTGCAGCTCGATAGGCACAAGCCAGACCCCAGCACGCCACAGTGATTTGTGTCACTTTGGAACTGCCAGAGTCATGACACCTTTTTTGCAAGCATTCTACCAGTTTTTTAGGATTTTGCAGTTGTTCAGGGGTGAATGTCCAAAACACTGGAGGTGCCCACTGCTCTAGAAACCTGCCCATATCCTCCCACACTCCCTGCCACTCGCAACTATCCCGCCTCAAGACAGATCTCCGGATGAGATTCCTAAGTAGTTGTTTAACCTTAAACAAAACCTGAAGCGCATTCAGGAGACATAACAACAAGAACATGCTGGTCTGAGTATCCCAAGGATATTCAACATCTTGGAGAGCTTCCGTAACTAGCTCGGGGGATAAGAGGGTGGTGAAGGAGGAAGGGAGAGTGAACAGGTAGGAAAAAATATCTTCCCCTGTCCCCTCCACAGATTGACTCCCTGATGAAAAAAGGCAATAGGTGTAATTGCTAATAGTTTCTGAGATATGGTTTCCAAAGTATAGAGTCGACAACATTGCTGAGTACAAATACCAGGTTAGAGTCATGACCAGAAATCTCATCATTTCATAAGCCATCGTTACACCACACAGTACCATAACAATCTTAAACCAGGGCCCGGAAAGGATAAACAGCACGACAGGGAGCACATACAGAAAGTAACGTGCTATAAAACTCAATTTGGGAAACAGGCACAGCAGACTTGAGATTAAGGCAATCAACATTGTGACTAGCAACTATTAAGCAGGTCGAATACTTATACCAATTTTAGTTTAACACACTCTGGTCAAATCTGTCGATATCTCAACCCTTCGAGCCCCACGTTGGGCACCAAATGGACTGTTGTGGTTTAGCCCGGCTGGCAGTCAAACACCACACAGCCGTTCACTCACCCTCCCCCCTCAATCCCGGGATGGGGGAGAGAAACGGGAAAGTGAAGTCTGTGAGTTAAGATAAAGACAGTTTATTAAGACAGGGAAAAGAATAACAACAATAATAATAATAATAATAGTATTAATTGTAATAATGTGTACGAAATAAGTGATGCACAATGCAATTGCTCACCACCCGTTGACCGATGCCCAGCCTATCCCCGAGCAGCCGGCCCCCCCCCACCCCGGCTAGCCACCCCTTATATTGTTCAGCATGACGTCAGATGGTATGGAATACCCCTTTGGCCAGTTTGGGTCAGCTGTCCTGGGTCTGTCCCCTCCCAGCTCCTGCTGCATCCCTAGCCTGCCCCCTGGCAGGACAGAGTGAGAAGCTGAAAAGTCCTTGGCTTGGTGTAAGCACTGGTCTACAACAATTAAAACATCAGCATGTTATCAGCGCTCTTCTCATTCTAATCCAAAACATAGCACCCTGCCAGCTACTAGGAGGAAAATTAACTCTGTCCTAACTGAAACCAGGATATCAATAATCTACTGCATCCATCCCAGTTGTTCCTGGTTGCTTCCCTCCATGAAATGTCTTTCCTGTAGGAGCAAGGCATCTTCCATTTAAAGGAATAGAATGTGATAAGTTGTAACCAGAAAGTATAATCTACTCTTTGCAAGCATGATGGAGTAGAGACATCAGTGTAAGGGGTAATAATGAAAAGCAAAATCAGCAAGCAACTCTCTATAGTCATATAGACTAAACTGACTGTGTGACATTTCAATTTTGAGTGAATGCCATAAAAAGTAGAAAAAAACAGGTTTAATGAATATGTCTACATAAAAGCATAAACACAAATCTTTTCAGAGCAGTGTTTATATTTACAGCACATAAGTTACAAATTAAATTTACTCTGGGATGTACTTCTGATATGAATGATTTTTCTTTAGAGAAATGTTATCTGTAATCATCAGATCACTGAGAGCAAAAAGGATCCATTAGTGATGTTGGGGATGATGAACTGAAGTACTGTTTAGTGGTTTTTAATTATGTTAAAAGATAAAAATGCTTGGGGAAGGGTGTAAGTCATACCCAGAGAAAGGAAAATGAACTGACTTTATTTAAGCAAGTAGACGTTTATTTCAAACAATTTTGAGCTGATTGCTTAGTACATTAATATGTTTTCAGGAGCTGATCTATTCCAGCACTCTGCTATTATATTATTTAATATTACCAGTCGAAACATTGAAAAAACATGAGTCTTGGCTATAAAGATTTTAAATTATGAGATTAAAAAATATGTACAGGATGCTTTTGTCTTTTTTTTTTTTTCCTAGAGATGTACAGAACTCTCTCTGCAGTCAGAATATTGCAACTATTATTATTTTAAAAGAGCAGGCTGTCTCAAGTGCTCACAAGCTCAGACTATAAAAAGGGTACCAAACGTGAAATACTGACTTCACTGAAGTCAACAGAAAATTTACTGTTGATTTCAAGTGCACAGGATTTCAATATAGTGAAATTCTTAATAAAATAGCAAGATGTGGCGGCTACCCTGCTGCCTGTAAATTAACAGAATCTCTCTGGAATTGCTTTGTTGCCAGCAGTTTCATTTAAAACAGCTTAGGATGGAGAGAATTTACAAAGAGCCTGGGCCTGGTTTCATTACCCTGTGCTCCTTTAAATCATCAGTAATTCTGTTAAAATGGCTTAGCATTTTACCAGTGCCAAAGGGAATGGATGCGTGATCCTTGTCAGGTTACAGTGAATCAGTATATTCTTCCACTGCTCTGACCAAGGTGGAGACACAATTGCTGTGTGTCACAGTGACAAAAATGTCCCTTGATCACCCTAGTTACAAAACAGCATCTAGTTATTGTTAGGAGAGAGAAGGGTGTTGATATACATCCTGTTGCTGCTTCAAAAATATTTGCTTCGGTCCCCTCAGGCAGACACAAGTACCTGCGCACACACACCCCAAGTACAACTTCAACATAGAGCTGCTATCTCAAACTGCTGGGATAGCCACATTTCTGCAAGCTTGTGCTTGGATGTAGTGAAGCAGACAAAACAGTAACACTGTTTTATTGTCTCCCACCTGAAAGGGACACGGGGACCTCTAGGACTTTATGAAAAGCAGAATGGCAATTTATATAACCATTACTCCAGATCACAGAGTCTACTGTACACTTTCACCCCCCCAAAAAAAAATTTTTTTGCAGGTCAAGGGAGGTTATCCTCCCCCTCTACTCAGCCCTGGTGAGGCCACACCTGGAGTATTGTGTCCAGTTCTGGGCTCCCCAGTACAAGAGGGACATGGAACTACTGGAGTGAGTCCAGAGAAGGGCTACGAAGATGATTAGAGGACTGGAGCACCTGTCATATGAGGACAGGCTGGGAGAACTGGTCCTGTTTAGCCTGGAAAAGAGAAGACTGAGGGGAGACCTCATCAATGTGTATAAATATCTGAGGGGAGGGTGTCAAGAGGATGGAGCTGGTCTCTTTTCAGTTGTGCCCAGTGACAGGACAAGAGGCAATGGGCACAAACTGAAGCACAGGAGGTTCTGGCTGAATATGAGAGGGCACTTCTTTATTGTGAGGGTGACAGAGCACTGGGACAGATTGCCCAGAGAGGTTGTGTAGTCTTCTTCTCTGGAGATATTCAAAACCCACCTGGATGCCATCCTGCGCAACGTGCTCTAGGTGATCCTGTTCAGCAGGGGGGTTGGACTAGATGATCTTTGGAGGTCCATTCCAACCTTGGCCATTCTGTGATTCTGTGATTCTGTGATTCTGTGATTCTGCGATTCTGTGATTCTGCGATCATGTTGCCTGAGTGTTCTCTTTAGTTCATGTTCCTATTTCATGTTTTAGTCTCTCTTAAACTAACTTTCTGACCTGTTCACAGACTTGTACCACTGCTCTGATCAATTGTCTTCCACATTTCAAGGGCCTGAACTCCCTCAGAAAGTGAATTTATCGAGCAACATTGTGTACGAAATATGACTTAGATAACACCATCCTCTTTGCTTGCAGAGGACAGATCACCCACTCCATTACTGTTATCCACATGTTCTGATAACAGACAGTTGGGAATTTGCACTTGTTTTGTTAGGTTAGCAGTTGCTAATATCAATATGATGTGTTACTTATTTGGATCAGCCCACCTTGAAAGCCTCTCTTCAAATGTTTTACTGCATTGCCCCACTATGTTTCTAATACATTAATAGGGATTTTATGGAGGGCTGTGTAAGCAAAGGGTTCTTGCTAGGCCATTCAGACTAATGTATGCCTAAATATTATCAAGTAATATCAAGAATAAAAATCAAATGTTTGAGATATCTATGAAATGGAGTATCCACCCCAGGGCTGTAGAGTCATCACAGCTCTAATAAGACAATTTCCTAATTGAACATTAGGCATCATTTACCAACCATTCACTAAATGAATCTCATTTAAGGCTTTTCATTTGGGAAAAAGACTTTTTCTGCAGAAAAAGCTCACCCTACTTTCTACCTACCTTTCAGCTTAACACCTGAGTGGGCTTTGTTTTCTGTAACACTGAATTTCTGTTTATGGATGTTTACAACACAGATGATAGTTACGAGAAGTACATCTCAGAGCAAATTTAATTTGTTTCCACTGTGCTGTTAAAAAATATATATATATATATATATATATATATATATATAAACCCAATATTGTTTATGGCTTTAGCAAGTCATATCCATTAAATCCATGTGCTTGGCATTTCAAGTAATTTACTCCATAAAAAATAAAAATGTTATTTTTGTTTAAGCCTATTTGACTGCAGGGATTGGCCTCCCAGTTGTTGCTCTTCATTATGAACATTTACCCAGGACAGCTCCTAATATTCAAAGCTGTGTCCAGCTGTCAAAGCTGGAATAATACCGGGATGGTGGCAGGGCTGGGGAACGTATTTTGGTTAATAGGACTCACGTACATGGTTTAATATTAAGACCTAATCTAAATCTGCTAATGGAAAAAATTAACATTCTGATAGGATCACTTAGTGAAATAGAATATTATAGCTTGTGTTAAGAAGGAGGGAAAAAAAGAACCTAATTTGCACATGCTTGTTAGCTCAGTATGTATTTTTCATTAGCAATCATATGATTCTAATCCTTAACCCAATACCAGTGTTTTCTTTTATTTGGTGATTCCAGATAAAGCCCCGGTAAATCTTTTTGTAAAATAAAGTCAAATTTCACCACAGCATGGTGTAGTGGGTTTACGTGGCAAGGTTTTGGAAGCAGGGGGCCATAGGGGTGGCTTCTGTGAGAAGAATCTAGAAGCTGTCTCATGTTAGATAAGGGCCCCACTGCTGACCAGAGCTGAGCCAATAAGTGATGTTGTTTGTGCCTCTGTGAGAGCATATTTAAGACGGAGAAAAAAAAAAAAAAACACAACATGCTGCTACACAGCAGCTGGGAGAGTGAGAGGAGTGAGGAACAGCCTTGCAGGTGCCAAGGTCAGTGAAGCAGGAGGGGGAGAGGTGCTCCAGGCGCCAGAGCAGAAGTCCCCTGCAGCCTGTGGTGAGGACCATGGTGAAGCAGGCTGTCCCCCTGCAGCCCATGGAGTACCACAGTGAAGTAGGGTTCCATGATGCAGCCCGTGGAGGAGACCACAGTGGAGCAGGTGGACCTGCACTGATGGAGGCTGTGGCCTGTGGAAGACCCCCGTTGGAGCAGATTCCGGGCCGAACCTGTAGCCCGTGGAGAGGAGCCCATGCAGGAGCAGGTGACCTGGCAGGAGCTGCTGCCCGTGGGGGATCCAGGTTGGAGCAGTTTGCTCCTGAGGGATGAACCCCGTGGTACAGACCCATATCTGGAGCAGTTCTTGAAGAGCTGCTGCCTGTGGGAAACCCTTGCAGGATCAGTTCGGGAAGGACTGCATCCTGTGGGAGGAACCCCATAGCACAGGGGACGAGAGTGACTGAGAAGGAGCAGCGGAGACGAAGTGCTGTAGACTGACCGCAACCCCCATTCCCCTGTTCCCCTGCGCCCCTCAGGGGGAGGAGGTGGAAGAGGGTGGATGGGGGGAAGGCATTTTTGGTTTCTTTCTTTTGTTTCTCACTTCTCTAGCTTGTTAGTAATAGGCAATAAATCTTACTATCTCCCTATGCTGAGTCTGTTTTGTCCATTACGATAATTGTTGCGCGATCTCCCCATCCTTATTGGCTTGGCTCTGGTCAGCAGCGGGGTCCTTATCTAACATGGGACAGCTTCTAGATTCTTCTCACAGATCTTTAATAAGATAATTACCTATCATCATTTAGTGGTAGCAGAGGAGAAAGGCTTGCAAATTTTCTTGTATTCACATCTTATTGGAACAGGGTCACTGACTAGACCCAAGGACAACAGCTGGCAGTAAAATCTTTCTTCATTCCACTATTTCTAGCTAAAAATAATACTAGAATTTTTGTCTTGGTGAGAAATATCTGGGAATTATGCTGTTCTCTTATTTTTGGCATACAATGAGATGTTTAAAAACCTAGGGGTTTGATTTTATTATTATAATTTATTATTTTTTTTACCAGTGTCTGAGTGCACCGTTCTCATAAACTCTTTAATGGCAGATGCAGCTCTCAACAACATTAGAGACTTGAACTCTACAAAACAGGCAAAGTATGCAGAAAGTGAAATGCATCAATGCAGAAAATCAAACTAAAAAAAAAACAACCTGCACTAAAATACACCGCAGTTACTAAAATTCTAAGAAAAGAAAGGTAAATAGCTTAAGGGTTATATACCTGATCTAGCTTCTGCAAGATATTCCAATTTATTTCAGTAAAGAATTGGCCACCAAACTTCTAAACCATAAATAAATCACACAAATATAACAAGGACACTTTTTTTTCATTTTTTTCTGATCCTAGTGTGTAGTTTTAATTTGACAGTTGTGGTGGTTTTACTCGGGTGGGCGGCCGAGCTCCACCACAACAGCTCTCTCACTCCCCCTCCTCAAAGGAAAAGGGGGAGAAAAATACAGTGCAAAGGGCTCAAGAGTTGAGATAAGGATGGGGAGATAGCTCAACAATTATCGTGACAGGCTGTCCTGGTTTCAGTTAGGACAGAGTTAATTTTCCTCCTAGTAGCTGGCAGGGTGCTATGTTTTGGATTAGAATGAGAAGAGCGCTGATAACATGCTGATGTTTTAATTGTTGTAGAGCAGTGCTTACACCAAGCCAAGGACTTTTCAGCTTCTTGCTCTGTCCTGCCAGGGGGCAGGCTAGGGATGCAGCAGGAGCTGGGAGGGGACAGACCCAGGACAGCTGACCCAAACTGGCCAAAGGGGTATTCCATACCATCTGACGTCATGCTGAACAATATATAGGGGTGGCTAGCCGGGGTGGAGGGGGGGGGCCGGCTGCTCGGGGATAGGCTGGGCATCGGTCAACGGGTGGTGAGCAATTGCATTGTGCATCACTTATTTCGTACACATTATTACTATTAATACTATTATTATTATTATTATTATTGTTGTTGTTATTCTTTTCCCTGTCTTAATAAACTGTCTTTATCTTAACTCACAGGCTTCACTTTCCCGTTTCTCTCCCCCATCCTGGAGAGGGAGGGGGGAGGGTGAGCGAACGGCTGTGTGGTGTTTGACTGCCAGCTGGGCTAAACCACAACAGTCCATTTGGCGCCCAACGTGGGGCTCGAAGGGTTGAGATATCGACAGATTTGACCAGAGTGTGTTAAACTAAAATTGGTATAAGTATTCGACCTGCTTAATAGTTGCTAGTCACAATGTTGATTGCCTTAATCTCAAGTCTGCTGTGCCTGTTTCCCAAATTGAGTTTTATAGCATGTTACTTTCTGTATGTGCTCCCTGTCGTGCTGTTTATCCTTTCCGGGCTCTGGTTTAAGATTGTTATGGTACTGTGTGGTGTAACGATGGCTTATGAAATGATGAGATTTCTGGTCATGACTCTAACCTGGTATTTGTACTCAGCAATGTTGTCGACTCTATACTTTGGAAACCATATCTCAGAAACTATTAGCAATTACACCTATTGCCTTTTTTCATCAGGGAGTCAATCTGTGGAGGGGACAGGGGAAGATATTTTTTCCTACCTGTTCACTCTCCCTTCCTCCTTCACCACCCTCTTATCCCCCGAGCTAGTTACGGAAGCTCTCCAAGATGTTGAATATCCTTGGGATACTCAGACCAGCATGTTCTTGTTGTTATGTCTCCTGAATGCGCTTCAGGTTTTGTTTAAGGTTAAACAACTACTTAGGAATCTCATCCGGAGATCTGTCTTGAGGCGGGATAGTTGCGAGTGGCAGGGAGTGTGGGAGGATATGGGCAGGTTTCTAGAGCAGTGGGCACCTCCAGTGTTTTGGACATTCACCCCTGAACAACTGCAAAATCCTAAAAAACTGGTAGAATGCTTGCAAAAAAGGTGTCATGACTCTGGCAGTTCCAAAGTGACACAAATCACTGTGGCGTGCTGGGGTCTGGCTTGTGCCTATCGAGCTGCAATTGATGCTACTATCAACCTAGTGACAGACCCTGCGGCCGTTCCAGTCCCGGCACCTGCAGCCGTTCCAGCTCCCGCAGCCGTTCCAGCTCCAGCTCCCGCAGCTGTTCCAGCTCCCGCAGCCGTTCCAGCTCCAGCTCCCGCAGCCGTCCCGGCTCCAGCTCCCGCAGCGGCTCCAGCTCCCGCAGCCGTTCCAGCTCCCGCAGCCGTTCCAGCTCCAGCTCCCGCAGCTGTTCCAGCTCCCGCAGCCGTTCCAGCTCCAGCTCCCGCAGCCGTCCCGGCTCCAGCTCCCGCAGCGGCTCCAGCTCCCGCAGCCGTTCCAGCTCCCGCAGCCGTTCCAGCTCCAGCTCCCGCAGCTGTTCCAGCTCCCGCAGCCGTTCCAGCTCCAGCTCCCGCAGCCGTCCCGGATCCAGCTCCCGCAGCCGTTCCAGCTCCCGCAGCCGTTCCAGCTCCAGCTCCCGCAGCCGTTCCAGCTCCCGCAGCCGTTCCAGCTCCAGCTCACGCAGCCGTTCCAGCTCCAGCTCCCGCAGCCATCCCGGCTCCAGCTCCCGCAGCCGTTCCAGCTCCAGCTCCCGCAGCTGTCCCGGCTCCAGCTCCCGCAGCCGCTCCCACTCCTGTGGCTGGGTCGGAGAAACGAACTGTAGCAGTGCAAGTTGCCCCTGCAGAGGGTACTCCAACCCCTGTGGCAGACCCTGTGGCTGGGTCGGAGAAACGAACTGTAGCAGTGCAAGTTGACCCTGCAGAGGGTATTCCAACCCCTGTGGCAGACCCTGTAGCTGGGTCAGAGAAGCGAGCTGTAGCAGTGCAAGTTGCCCCTGTAGAAAAGGTGAAAAAATGGTATAGAGACTCAGGTCGTTTAGAACGCAGACAGTCATCTGCTAAGTCTGGGTGTGGAGAAGACGAGGCTGGGCCATCAAGTGTGCAGGAGGATGAAGATGAGGATGAGGATGTCAGAAAATCAACAGTAACTACCCGAACCCTATACCAGCGTGAGCTACGAGATGTGCGAAAAGATTTTGGTCGCTGTATAGGTGAACAGCTTGTCACCTGGCTGCTCCGGTGCTGGGACACTGGAGCCAATGGTGTGGAATTAGAGGGCAGGGAAGCCAAGCGGTTGGGATCCCTTGCTAGAGATGCAAGCATTGACAAAGCAATTGGAGATGGAGCACGATCTCACAGCCTCTGGAGGCGTCTCCTGTTAGCTGTGAAGGAAAGGTATCCCTTCAAGGAAGAACTTGTATGTCTACCAGTCAAGTGGACCACCATGGAGAAGGGAATTCAGTACCTGAGGGAATTAGCCGTACGGGAAGTAATTTATAAGGACCTAGACGATGCACAAACATCCACAGATCCAGATGAAGTCCAGTGTACTCGACCCATGTGGCGGAAGTTTGTACGGAATGCACCATCAACATGGACCAGCACATTGTCAGTAATAACCTGGAAAAACGGTGAAGATCCCACAGTGGGTGACATGGCTAAACAACTCCGGGAGTACGAAGGAAATCTCTCCTCTTCCCTACAGGCCTGCGTCTCGGCTGTGGAGAAACTCTCTGAAGAGTTCCACCAACTTAAAGAGAATTTATCTTCCCCCCCACCTGAACGAACCAGCGGCCACCAACTAAAAGAGAATACTTTGGAGAAACTTTTTGAAGAGGTCCACCAACTTAAAGAGAGTGTATTTTCTTCCCCACCTGTACAAACCAGTGTCTCGGCTATTAGGGGTAAACGTGCATCCGTGCAAAGAAGACAATATGGTGGGTACACACCCCGCGCCACCCTGTGGTTTTACCTACGTGACCATGGAGAGGACATGAGAAAATGGGATGGAAAATCTACTGAGACCCTAGAGGCACAGGTAAGTGAGTTGCAAAAGAAAACAATCGGGAGAAAGGGGTTCTCTGAAAAGTTTGCTGCTCTAACTTCTAGCAGGCAGTCTTTTAAACACAGAAACGAAGATTCTGACCAGGACCAGATGTAAAGAATGTGCTCTACACCGCAGCGGGGGAGAATGGTCCCACCTGGAGCCTCTGGCAGAAAGAACCTGGGGAAACTCGAGGTCGACCCCTGGGGTTTTGGAGTCGGGGATACAGAGGATCTGAGGCCTGCTATACTCCAACCGAAAAGGAGATATTGGCAGCATATGAGGGAGTTCGATCTGCTTCGGAAGTGGTCGGTACTGAAGCGCAGCTCCTCCTGGCACCCCGACTGCCGGTACTGGGTTGGATGTTCAAAGGAAGGGTCCCCTCTACACATCATGCAACTGATGCTACATGGAGCAAGTGGGTTGCACTGATTACTCAGCGGGCTCGAATAGGAAACCCCAGTCGCCCAGGAATCCTGGAAGTGATTATGGACTGGCCAGAAGGCAAGTACTTTGGGATATCGTCAGAGGAGGAGGTGGTCCGTGCTGAAGAAGCCCCACTGTACAACAAGCTACCAGAAAATGAGAAGAAATATGCCCTGTTCACTGATGGGTCCTGTCGTATTGTGGGAAAGCATCGGAGATGGAAAGCTGCTGTATGGAGTCCTACACGACGAGTTGCAGAAGCTGCTGAGGGAGAAGGTGAATCGAGTCAGTTTGCAGAAGTGAAAGCCGTTCAGCTGGCCTTAGATATTGCTGAACGAGAAAAGTGGCCAGTTCTCTATCTCTATACTGATTCATGGATGGTAGCAAATGCCCTGTGGGGGTGGCTACAGCAATGGAAGCAGAACAACTGGCAGCGCAGGGGCAAACCCATCTGGGCTGCTGCATTGTGGCAAGATATTGCTGCCCGGGTAGAGAACCTGGTTGTAAAGGTACGCCATGTAGATGCTCATGTGCCCAAGAATCAGGCTCCTGAAGAACATCAAAACAACCAGCAGGTGGATCAGGCTGCTAAGATTGAAGTGGCTCAGGTGGACCTGGACTGGCAACATAAAGGTGAATTATTTATAGCCCGATGGGCCCATGACACCTCGGGCCATCAAGGTAGAGATGCAACATACAGATGGGCTCGTGATCGAGGGGTGGACCTGACCATGGACACTATAGCACAGGTTATTCATGACTGTGAAACATGTGCTGCAATCAAGCAAGCCAAACGGTCAAAGCCTCTTTGGTACGGAGGACGATGGCTGAAATACAAATATGGAGAGGCCTGGCAGATTGATTACAACACACTCCCTCAAACCCGCAACGGCAAGCGCCACGTACTTACAATGGTGGAAGCAACCACCGGATGGCTGGAAACATATCCTGTGCCCCATGCCACCGCCCGGAACACTATCCTGGGCCTTGAAAAGCAAGTCCTATGGCGACATGGCACCCCAGAAAGAATTGAGTCAGACAATGGGACTCATTTCCGAAACAACCTTATAGACACTTGGGCCAAAGAGCATGGTATTGAGTGGGTGTATCACATCTATCATGCAACAGCCTCCGGGAAAGTTGAACGATACAATGGACTGTTAAAGACTACACTGAAAGCAATGGGTGCTGGGACATTCAAAAATTGGGAAACACATTTGGCAAAGGCCACCTGGTTAGTCAATACTAGAGGATCTGCCAACCGAGCTGGACCTGCCCAATCAAACCTGTTACGCACTGTAGAAGGGGATAAAGTTCCTGTAGTGCACGTAAGAAACATGCTGGGGAAGACAGTCTGGGCTACCCCTGCCTCAGGAAAAGGCAAACCCATTCGTGGGATTGCTTTTGCTCAGGGACCTGGATGCACTTGGTGGGTAATGCAAAAGAATGGGGAGGTCCGGTGTGTACCTCAAGGGGATTTAATACTGGGTGAGAGTAGCCCATGAGTTGAATTGTATTATGTTAATTATTATATAATACTGCATGTCATCACTACCATGATTGCTATATGTCAACATCCTATTAATGGTATCACAGTAACAGCCACGCAGATAATAATGAATGAATTTTAATAGAACTGGACAAGCACAGAGAGGTGATGAAACGAGAACGGGTTCAAAGTGTGACAATCCAACGTCACACGCCATCTCTTCTGCCCTGAAAGACTGCTGTGACAGATGGAGCCCGAAGTCAGTCACGGACTACGCAAACTCAGTGGACATTGTATATACCATAGATGAAAACGGTGATTAATTGGAATGTGTTGGGATTGGTGTAACCTGAGCATGACATAAATGGTATGGAATAAGGGGTGGATATATGTGCTGGTTTCAGCTAGGATAGAGTTGATTTTCCTCCTAGTAGCTGGTAGGGTGCTATGTTTTGGATTAGGATGAGAAGAGTGCTGATAACATGCTGATGTTTTAATTGTTGCAGAGCAGTGCTTACACTAAGCCAAGGACTTTTCAGCTTCTTGCTCTGTCCTGCTAGCGAGCAGGCTAGGGATGCAGCAGGAGCTGGGAGGGGACAGACCCAGGACAGCTGACCCAAACTGGCCAAAGGGGTATTCCATACCATCTGACGTCATGCTGAACAATATATAGGGGTGGCTAGCTGGGGTGGGGGGGCCAGCTGCTCGGGGATAGGCTGGGCATCGGTCAGCGGGTGGTGAGCAACTGCATTGTGCATCACTTGTTTTGTACACATTAGTAGTGGTAGTACTATTATCATTATTATATTATTTTCCTGTCTTAATAAACTGTCTTTATCTCAGCCCACAGGCTTCACTTTCCCATTTCTCTCCCCCATCCCAGAGAGGGAGGCGGGAGGGTGAGCGAACCGCTGTGTGGCTTAGCTGAACGGCTTAGCTGCTGGCCGTGTTAAACCACAACACCCAGCAACCAGAGCTGCCCTCTCTTTGCCCCACTTCTCCAAAATCACCACCCCTTATGGGTTTCTCACACTGGGTGAGAGCCCCAATACCAGGAGGAAAGAGTATCTTTTCTTTCAGCATGACTCTGAAAAGCTTAAATTCCTATTGTCCCAAAGGAAGAAGACCACATCTCTTTTAAGGAGTTCATCCAGCCCTTTTAGTGAACTCTAACAGACCACTGAGTGCATAAAGTCTTCAGCCGCTCCTTTGAAGATGAGATGGGCTGTTTCCTGGGAGGCAGTCTGTAGTAGCCAGCTTTCTTCTCTGCACTGCAAACCAGACCCTGAAATGTTCCCTGTGAAATGCGAGAAGAAAAAGTTTCAGGTGACAATGAAGAGGCATCTGGCCAGCATCAAGCGGATGCACTCTGGCACTGGGATGAACTGGCTGTGGTAACAGCACAGGCAGCACTGCCAGCTCTGAGATCCTGTGAAAACTGAACAGAGAGCGTCTTCCACAGCGGTGTGCAAACATGAGTGGGTAGCACATGGTCAGCGCTGTGAGCTCTGGATAAAGGCCAGACAAACAACCAGAAAGAACTTGCTTACACCTGGCAGGTTGAATTCATCTCCTGTTTCCTAAAGTCACACTCAGCAGCTTTCAATCTTTTAAAGTGCAATCAAAGACAGAACTAATAGGTCATTTTCCAAATTGAATGCTGCCTTTCCTGCTCGTGACTATATAATCTGTGAAAGGGAAAGAAATGACTGCATCAAAGCAAACTGCAAAGAGAGAAAATATGTGCTTTTAGAGTTGCAGTGTTAGTTTCAGACTAATGGCAAACTTGAAAAGAAGAAACATTCTAGATAGTCAGGTAAAACTTGTTTTTTGTTTTTAGTTTCCCAATATTAGAGTGTAAGTGAAAACCAATTAAGAGTTAATTTGTCCCAGGCTGTTTATAGCAGGTAGTTGCAAACAGTCGTTCATAACTTCTGGCAGGAATGTGCTGGCTGAGAGGAAAAGCCAGGTGTCTGCCTCGCTGAAAACAGTGACCAGCTAGCTGCTCTCTTGCTGTTTTTAGCAGATATATTTATTTTATGCACTCATAGTTAGCCATTCAACCCATCTGGAACTAGGGAGAAAACAATGTGATTTGTTTACCTTGTTACCAATGTCAAAGTATAACACCATGTTATTTATAACCTGTTATTGTCCTAGTTATAACCGAACCCAATAAAATCTTTTTTCTTTCTTTAACAAACGTTCTTGTCATTGCTGTTACCCTTATTTTTTTTCATGGAATGGTTCTTACCTTAAAATTGAAAAGAAAGATAAAGCAGACAACAATGCGTAATCAGTTTCCTCAGAACATGTGTTTCTGGTCCTGCTTGTTAAACTTTTTTTTTTTTTTTTTTTTTTTGGCTAGGAACTGATATCCAAGTGTATTAAGCACATCAGTGGAAAAGCCACCAGTGACAGCTAGAAATGCCCACTGACATCTAAACACAGAGCTCCAAAGTCTTCTTGTGTGAAATTATCAACATTTTCAAGATTCTAGATTCCAAACAAGCAAAATTTACTGGATACTGAATTTCAAAGAAAGACAAATTAGAGTACCTGTGAAACTTTTCTGGAGTAAAAACCTATCCTAAGCTGTGTAAAAAGCAGAGTTAGCGGGAGATGAAATCTAGTAAAGCCCATAGTTCAGTTTATTGGGGTGAAGGTACTGAGAATATAGATAAGGAAAGCAGTGACTGCAATAAAAAAAAAACCATCAACTTCAGCTGAAGGAGAGTGCTGTGACGTGGAATTAAAAACATGTACTACAATCTTTTGTATTTGATTTATTCATGGTGCATAATCAGTAGTATTTAAAATAGTTTCAAGGGTCCACAGAACCTGGGAAAATTATTGCTATCTGAAGAGGTGTGATGCCCTTGTTTTACAGACTAGGAACAAATTCTGTGCAGCAAATACAGCTCAAGTAGCCCATGAAGCTCATGTTCCAAATAATCCTAAATGAGCCGGCTGTGCATCCCTGGCTGTGCAGCGGCACAGAGATCACTGTGTGTGAAATGAAATATGTATGTGAAAATGAGTAAATTCACAGGTGGATAACTCCTGTGACCACAGCAGAGGTATCAAACCCTGAGACAGTCATCCAGACTCGCTTTATAATCTAAAGTATGATTCACCTCATCTTCTACAGAAGACATCTAAAACTTATCAGGTGTTTACATGATAGGCTTCGTCCAGAAGAATCCCAGTTAAACAGTTAAACATCACCACATCCTTGCAGAACACCAAGGGTTGGGATCCAACCCTGATCTCTCAGCTTGGGGTTTTGTACAAAGAACAACACTCTGCTCTCAAAAAACAAATAAATATGTTGTGTTTTTTTTTGATTAAGCTATTTTAAAAACTAAGAAATATATTTTGCAGAAATACGCTGGCCTGGGGAGAATAAAAAATGCCTGTTGAGGATATGTTTGCCATTTAACACTGTTGTTCAGCAAATTTGTATTAAGGGTGACCATGACAGTATCTTATCAGATAAATGGCTTTGAAAAAGAACTGGAGTACAAATGAAGTTGCAGACTGCACACCATAATGCACACTATGTAACTCACACTGTGCTATGCAAATTCCTGCTAACATTCGCAAATACTCAGCTACGTTTGACATTTGCCAAGGATAAAATGTTTACTGCAGACAGAATGTTAAACATTAGAATCCATTTATTTTCTATTTCAACCAGCTATGCTATACTTAACTCACACGGATACAAGTTTTAAGACCCTGTCCAGAGTTACCACAGAATCCCAGAACGGTTGAGGTTGAAATGGATTTCAAGGGTCCGTCTGGTCCAACCCCTGCTCAAGCAGGGCCACCCAGAGCAGGGTGCCCAGGACCACATCCAGGCAGCTTTTGAAGATCTCAGAGAAGATTCTCCAGAAGCTCTCTGGGCATCCTGTGCCAGTGCTGTCATTTGTATAGTACAGACCTGCTTCCTGATGTTTAGGCAGAACCACTTGTGTTCCTGTTAGTGCCCGTTGCCTCTTGTCCTGGCACTGGGCAACACTGAAGGTGATTGCTTGGAAGCACATCTTTTTGTTGCCCAGCTAGCTAAAAACACAGTATGTTTAGTGTAGTGTGGCTCTGTCTGGGATTCTCCCGTCCTACAGATTGTTTTGTTCATTTTCTCCTACGTAACTTGAAGATATACAGAGAAGAAATAAGGTGGAGTGTTCACTGCCTCTGAGGGAGCTTCCAGAGGTCCTGCGTTGCTCAGCTTGTTTCTTGGAAAAAAAAAAATCTGGTATGTGGAGATGACCAGGGAACTCCTACTCTATAATTCTATAACTTACTCCTTTCTCCCCCTTTCCAGAAGGCCAACAGACTTGTCATCAGACATAGAAGTAGCTGTTTGTATTCATTCTTGTCATTGAAAGTATTCTCAGTGAGGGAGAGGTAGTAAGCAGTATTTCATATTTAGGTGCCATACTGAATTTTCAGTCATACAAACAACAGGGTTTGAGAATTTATTTATTCCTTTTTCTCCATGATAATAATTTCCCTGGATGAATAATTGAAATGCTGGAGGAAAACAAACAAACAAACACAAAACAAACAAAACCAAAAAAAGAGAAACAAAGCACCCAGAAAATGTGTCTATTTTAAATATAGCCTTTGAACAAGCTCATGAAAAAGGCATACACTGAGACATACACAGCAATAAGAAATTAGATTCAGTGGCCCATGAGATCTGTTTCAGTTTAATGTTCACAATTCATTGGCAAGTTCTATAGTGTGCTAAGGCAAAACAAAACATTCTAGGAAATCACTGTATATAACTCAATATCTGATACTAATTCTTTATATATAAATATCCATTACTGTCACTAAGACTTTTTTAACTCTCAATTGCATGCAAAATGTTCTCTGTTACAGAAATGCTAGTGATCTTACCACTTTAGCAAGTGCTTCATAAAAGCATTCAAAAGTTGATTTTGTCATTAAAGGAATAGGGGAGCGTAGTCCTCTCTGCTGTTTGTGTGTTGGGAGGGATTTGTATGTGCTTTGTTTCTCAAGAAGAGTGTTAACACTGTTTTCTTGTGCTGATGTTGTTTTTTGTTGTTTTGTTTTTAAATTTCGTTTGAGCAAGTTGATAGAAAATCTACTTTAGGAAAATGTAGGTCTTGACAATTCGGTAGTGTGTCCCAGATATCTTGTGTAAATATTTTTGTATGAAAACAGGAATTTCATGGAAGTCTAAATAAATTTTGACTTGGGTTTATTATTTGTTCCTGTGATCAGGTACCTTATCTACACAATGCTCTCCGTACTGTTTCTTTTCAATCTTAATTTAAATTTGATCTGAATTTTAAAATTTCTGACTATATTTGCCTGTGGTATTCAGTTATAGGTCAATGTGTTTTCTTAAACTGCTGCATGATACTGGTCTCTTTGTTAAACTGCAATTATATTTCATCATCACACAGATAGCTGTATTTTGGTAGTGATTGTAATGGTTTCTTTATTCTGCAAATACATTGAAAATCCATTTGTAGATTGGTTTAAGATATTTCCAGGTGGAAGTTCTATAAATATGGTTATGAAATCTGCATTTGTAAATGACATTGAAAATAATAGCATGTGAATCTTCTTCAGATTTTTTTTAAAGAAAAAAACACAGAATGTCATAAGACAAAATAAAGCTACTATCATGAGAGAATTTTTTCAAACTTTATAATCAAGCTTTGTGTTGAAGACATCCAGATTCAAAATTACTTGAACCTTAAAAAAAAAAAAAAGAGAAAACAACAGCTTCCTCCACAACGTAGATTATTTTTCCAAATTCCAGTTCTAAAGACCTCACTTGTATAAAAACATACCTGAAATCAGATTAGTTATGCCTATACATATAGGCATACATGCATATGTATGCCTGGCTACATACATGCACAGAACATCTTACATATCATATGTCTAAAATACAGAATAATTTGTAGTATTGTCTCACCTGGAGATAAATGCACAGATAGGCAAGAGGAATCATCAATTTTCTCTCTCTCGACATATCTTAGTGACTATTTTAGGCTTATAAATATACTTCGGATAGCTAAAATAAGGCGAGATGGATGCAGTCTATTTGACTTGCCAAAGAAGCAGTGGCAGAGAAGGGCCTGGGTGTCTCCAGCTCTTCTCATCCTTCCAGCTCACGTCCATGTCACTGATATCTTCTGTCTGGTAAGCAGTTACTATGGAGCTGGCCAGTGAATTATATTTGACATAGAGTCACTGGGGGAGAACACAAATTTTGACAAGATGAAGAAAAAGGACCTATGGGGAGGTAAGTTCAGCTCTCACCTTTAAGCTTCAGCAGTTCAGTCAATCTCTTTTATGTACAGTTTTCTCCCTCAGCTGTGCATCTGGTCTGATGCCTTGAATTCATGCTCCCTAAGCTGCTCTAGTGCTTGCTTAAAGTCTTGGAGCACACTCACAGCAAGATTCATCAGTGGGGCTCTGCTGATATCAACAGGGTTGTGGCACTTGATAGCAGGTTTCTTTTTTTGTTTTAATGTCAGAGTATAAATCTCTAAGCAGCACCCTGCAAATGGAAAGTTAATCTGTTGTCTTCTTTCTCTGTTTAAAATCACCCGTTATTACGTTTTATGGTGTACATATTTATGATGATGGCTATTACGTTTTATGTTGTACAAGATTAGCTTTGTTTTCAGGTCTCTAGCGAAGTGCACAAAGAAGGGGATTTCCATTTTCACTCTGAATTTTTTTTTGCTGCCTTCGTGTTTTGCCTTTACGGTAGAATCTTTGATGCATATTTTCAAAGAGCTGTGCAGGGTACAAGACATTTCAATCGTGAAGCTAATGGGAGTTATGTGGCTAAATCCCTAGGTGACAGGGAAGTTGCAGCCATTAATGTTTCTCTTATTCATTTAGCTATTTGAAAAACAATCAGTTTTTGCTAGAGGAGTTGTTCCAAGTAAGAAGAGTGAGGCAATTTAATGCTCTGAAAAGTGGGAGGACAAATTTCGGAGTGAAGTGTCCAGAGCTGACAGCCATGGTATCCATTCACAAGAGTACTAGGGGCAGGGCAGTGTCCTTAATTTAGTCAGGCTGCTCGGGTCATTGAGAAGCACAAGGTTTGACTTTGTCACGCTCTCTGTTTTGTTATTTTTCAGAACATACCAGCATCCAGCATTATGTTCACGATCTATCTCCATACAGACTTCCAGGTGTGTCACGAGAGTTGTCCACCTTCCTTTATGGAATTTAGTTTTATGACAGTTTTAGATTTGTGGTAAATTAGCCAGAAGAAGCTTTATAACTGCCACTAAAAGATACAAAGTACACTTGGAAGGTTCATGACAGCTATTTCTGGAAAGAGCCTGGGTGCAAATACCCAACAACAGCAAAAAAACCTCCTTTTGCAGAGGACTCAAAGCCTCTAGCTTCAAACTTTTAAGGTAACATAAAGAAAACTCTGGGGAAACTCTTTAGCACCTCCTTATCTATCTATCTTACACAGTCTTACTGTTGGCTGTATTGGAAAAAGAATCGTTGAGATAGTCCTAGTCTTTGGCTGCCTCTTTGCAAGGCCCTAAGGAACAAGCTGCCCCAAGAAGCTCTGAACAGCTCTGTTCAACTTTTAAAGTATTTCAATACAGACATAAGAACAAAGGAATACCAAGACTTTGGATTTGAGAGCTACAGGGTTTTACTTGAAAAAAGACCGTGCAAAAACCATGTTCTGTAGAAGGCATCCCTCCTTTCTGACTGAACCACATGTCCCCCAAGAGATGCTCAACCAGCTCATGGCTGACAGACATTCCATCTTCAGGCTTATGCATCCAGCGGAGCACTCAGGTATCCAGCAGTTTCCCAACCAAAGCAATTCTCTTGCTTTTGGCTCCTAAATGAAAGGGGGCTCAAACTATATCTAAGAGCAGGTGAATATATAGCCCTGTTTCCTCCCCAACACTGTAACCTAATATTGACTTGCGGAATACAGACTCCACAACCTGTAAAGTTGTAAAGTCGGTATGTTTATTCAGCGCTGGACAGCACGGGGGGGGTAGTCTCACCACAATCATGCGCACCTACCACAGTAGTTCATCTTGTATTTATACAGAAGGGGTTACACAGGTAAGGGATCGCCTATACATATAATCATAGAATCAGAGAATCATAGAATATCTCGAGTTGGAAGGGACCCATAAGGACCATCAAGTCCAACTCCTGGCACTGCACATGTTGTTGTGGTTTAGCCCGGCTGGCAGTCAAACACCACACAGCCGTTCACTCACCCTCCCCCCTCCCTCTCTGGGATGGGGGAGAGAAACGGGAAAGTGAAGTCTGTGAGTTGAGATAAAGACAGTTTATTAAGACAGGGAAAAGAATAACAACAGCAATAATAATAATAATAGTATTAATAGTAATAATGTGTACGAAATAAGTGATGCACAATGCAATTGCTCACCACCCGTTGACCGATGCCCAGCCTATCCCCGAGCAGCCGGCCCCCCCTCCACCCCGGCTAGCCACCCCTATATATTGTTCAGCATGACGTCAGATGGTATGGAATACCCCTTTGGCCAGTTTGGGTCAGCTGTCCTGGGTCTGTCCCCTCCCAGCTCCTGCTGCATCCCTAGCCTGCTCGCTAGCAGGACAGAGAGAGGCTGAAAAGTCCTTGGCTTGGTGTAAGCACTGGTCTACAACAATTAAAACATCAGCATGTTATCAGCGCTCTTCTCACTCTAATCCAAAACATAGCACCCTGCCAGCTACTAGGAGGAAAATTAACTCTGTCCTAACTGAAACCAGGACAGATATCCACCCCTTATTCCATACCATTTATGTCATGCTCAGGTTACACTCTTTCCAATACCTTCTAATTAATCACCATTTTCATCTATGATATATAGCAACCATGGTAGTGATGACATACAGTGTTATATGATAATTAACATACTATAATTCAACTCATGGGCTACTCTCACCCAGTATTAAATCCCCTTGAGGTACACACCGGACCTCCCCATTCTTTTGCATTACCCACCAAGTGCATCCAGGTCCCTGAGCAAAAGCAATCCCACGAATGGGTTTGCCTTTTCCTGAGGCAGGGGTAGCCCAGACTGTCTTACCCAGCATGTTTCTTACGTGCACTACAGGAACTTTATCCCCTTCTACAGTGCGTAACAGGTTTGATTGGGCAGGTCCAGCTCGGTTGGCAGATCCTCTAGTATTGACTAACCAGGTGGCCTTTGCCAAATGTGTTTCCCAATTTTTGAATGTCCCAGCACCCATTGCTTTCAGTGTAGTCTTTAACAGTCCATTGTATCGTTCAACTTTCCCGGAGGCTGTTGCATGATAGATGTGATACACCCACTCAATACCATGCTCTTTGGCCCAAGTGTCTATAAGGTTGTTTCGGAAATGAGTCCCATTGTCTGACTCAATTCTTTCTGGGGTGCCATGTCGCCATAGGACTTGCTTTTCAAGGCCCAGGATAGTGTTCCGGGCGGTGGCATGGGGCACAGGATATGTTTCCAGCCATCCGGTGGTTGCTTCCACCATTGTAAGTACGTGGCGCTTGCCGTTGCGGGTTTGAGGGAGTGTGTTGTAATCAATCTGCCAGGCCTCTCCATATTTGTATTTCAGCCATCGTCCTCCGTACCAAAGAGGCTTTGACCGTTTGGCTTGCTTGATTGCAGCACATGTTTCACAGTCATGAATAACCTGTGCTATAGTGTCCATGGTCAGGTCCACCCCTCGATCACGAGCCCATCTGTATGTTGCATCTCTACCTTGATGGCCCGAGGTGTCATGGGCCCATCGGGCTATAAATAATTCACCTTTATGTTGCCACTCCAGGTCCACCTGAGCCACTTCAATCTTAGCAGCCTGATCCACCTGCTGGTTGTTTTGATGTTCTTCAGGAGCCTGATTCTTGGGCACATGAGCATCTACATGGCGTACCTTTACAACCAGGTTCTCTACCCGGGCAGCAATATCTTGCCACAATGCAGCAGCCCAGATGGGTTTGCCCCTGCGCTGCCAGTTGTTCTGCTTCCATTGCTGTAGCCACCCCCACAGGGCATTTGCTACCATCCATGAATCAGTATAGAGATAGAGAACTGGCCACTTTTCTCGTTCAGCAATATCTAAGGCCAGCTGAACGGCTTTCACTTCTGCAAACTGACTCGATTCACCTTCTCCCTCAGCAGCTTCTGCAACTCGTCGTGTAGGACTCCATACAGCAGCTTTCCATCTCCGATGCTTTCCCACAATACGACAGGACCCATCAGTGAACAGGGCATATTTCTTCTCATTTTCTGGTAGCTTGTTGTACAGTGGGGCTTCTTCAGCACGGACCACCTCCTCCTCTGACGATATCCCAAAGTACTTGCCTTCTGGCCAGTCCATAATCACTTCCAGGATTCCTGGGCGACTGGGGTTTCCTATTCGAGCCCGCTGAGTAATCAGTGCAACCCACTTGCTCCATGTAGCATCAGTTGCATGATGTGTAGAGGGGACCCTTCCTTTGAACATCCAACCCAGTACCGGCAGTCGGGGTGCCAGGAGGAGCTGCGCTTCAGTACCGACCACTTCCGAAGCAGATCGAACTCCCTCATATGCTGCCAATATCTCCTTTTCGGTTGGAGTATAGCGGGCCTCAGATCCTCTGTATCCCCGACTCCAAAACCCCAGGGGTCGACCTCGAGTTTCCCCAGGTTCTTTCTGCCAGAGGCTCCAGGTGGGACCATTCTCCCCCGCTGCGGTGTAGAGCACATTCTTTACATCTGGTCCTGTTCGGACTGGCCCAAGGGCTACTGCATGAACTATTTCCTGTTTAATTTGTTCAAAGGCTTGTCGTTGCTCAGGGCCCCATTCAAAAGCATTCTTCTTACGAGTTACTTGGTAGAGCGGGTTTACAATCAGACTGTAATTTGGAATATGCATTCTCCAAAACCCCACGACACCTAGGAAAGTTTGTGTTTCCTTTTTGCTAGTTGGTGGAGACATAGCTGTTATTTTGTTGATCACATCCATTGGGATTTGACGACGTCCATCTTGCCATTTTATTCCTAAAAACTGGATCTCTCGTGCAGGTCCTTTAACTTTATTTTGTTTTATGGCAAAACCGGCCTTCAGAAGGATTTGGACTATTTCCTTCCCTTTCTCGAAAACTTCCTCTGCAGTGTCACCCCACACAATGATGTCATCGATGTACTGCAGGTGTTCAGGAGCCTCCCCCTGCTCCAGCGCAGACTGGATCAGTCCATGGCAAATGGTAGGGCTATGTTTCCACCCCTGGGGCAGCCGATTCCAAGTATATTGGACTCCCCTCCAAGTGAAAGCAAACTGTGGCCTGCACTCTGCTGCTAGAGGGATGGAGAAAAATGCATTAGCAATATCAGTTGTGGCATACCACTTGGCTGCCTTTGATTCCAGTTCGTACTGGAGTTCTAGCATGTCCGGCACTGCAGCACTCAGTGGTGGCGTGACTTCGTTCAGGCCACGATAGTCCACTGTTAGTCTCCACTCACCATTAGACTTTCGCACTGGCCATATGGGACTATTAAAAGGTGAATGGGTCTTGCTGATCACTCCTTGGCTCTCCAGTTGACGAATTAGCTCGTGGATGGGAATCAGGGAGTCTCGGTTGGTGCGATATTGCCGCCGGTGCACAGTTGTGGTAGCGATTGGCACTTGCTGTTCTTCAACCCTCAGCAACCCCACAACAGAAGGGTCCTCTGAGAGACCGGGCAAGGTAGACAACTGTTTAATGTCCTCTGTCTCTAAGGCAGCTATGCCAAAAGCCCAGCGGAACCCTTTTGGGTCCTTGAAATATCCTCTTCTAAGATAGTCTATGCCAAGGATGCACGGAGCATCCGGGCCAGTCACAATACGGTGCTTTTGCCACTCATTTCCGGTTAGACTCACTTCAGCTTCCAATACAGTTAACTGCTGGGATCCCCCTGTCACGCCATAAATACAGATGGGCTCTGGCCCTTTACAGCTTGATGGCATTAGAGTACATTGTGCACCGGTGTCTACTAGAGCCTTATACTTCTGTGCGTCAGACGTGCCAGGCCATCGAATCCACACAGTCCAATAAACTCGGTTGTCCCTTTCCTCCCCCTGGCTGGAGGCAGGGCCCCTCTAGTCCTGGTCAGAATCTTCGTTTCTGTGTTTAAAAGACTGCCTGCTGGAAGTTGGAGCAGCAAACTTTTCAGAGAACCCCTTTCTCCCGATTGTTTTCTTTTGCAACTCACGTACCCGTGCCTCTAGGGTCTCAGTAGATTTTCCATCCCATTTTCTCATGTCCTCTCCATGGTCACGTAGGTAAAACCACAGGGTGGTACGGGGTGTGTACCCACCATATTGTCTTCTTTGCACGGATGCACGTTTACCCCTAATAGCCGAGACACTGGTTTGTACAGGTGGGGAAGAAAATACACTCTCTTTAAGTTGGTGGACCTCTTCAAAAAGTTTCTCCAAAGTATTCTCTTTTAGTTGGTGGCCACTGGTTTGTTCAGGTGGGGGGGAAGATAAATTCTCTTTAAGTTGGTGGAACTCTTCAGAGAGTTTCTCCACAGCCGAGACGCAGGCCTGTAGGGAAGAGGAGAGATTTCCTTCGTACTCCCGGAGTTGTTTAGCCATGTCACCCACTGTGGGATCTTCACCGTCTTTCCAGGTTATTACTGACAATGTGCTGGCCCATGTTGATGGTGCATTCCGTACAAACTTCCGCCACATGGGTCGAGTACACTGGACTTCATCTGGATCTGTGGATGTTTGTGCGTCGTCTAGGTCCTTATAAATTACTTCCCGTACGGCTAATTCCCTCAGGTACTGAATTCCCTTCTCCATGGGGGTCCACTTGACTGGTAGACATACAAGTTCTTCCTTGAAGGGATACCTTTCCTTCACAGCTGACAGGAGACGCCTCCAGAGGCTGTGAGATCATGCTCCATCTCCAATTGCTTTGTCAATGCCTGCATCTCTAGCAAGGGATCCCAGCCGCCTGGCTTCCCTGCCCTCTAATTCCACACCATTGGCTCCAGTGTCCCAGCACCAGAGCAGCCAGGTGACAAGCTGTTCACCTATACAGCGACCAAAATCTTTTCGCACATCTCGTAGCTCACGCTGGTATAGGGTTCGGGTAGTTACTGTTGATTTTTCGACATCCTCATCCTCATCTTCATCCTCCTGCACACTTGATGGCCCAGCCCCGTCTTCTCCAGACCCAGACTTAGCAGAAGACTTTCTGCGTTCTAAACGACCTGAGTTTCTATACCATTTTTTCACCTTTTCTACAGGGGCAACTTGCACTGCTACAGCTCGCTTCTCTGACCCAGCCACAGGAGTGGGAGCGGCTGCAGGAGCTGGAGCAGCTGCAGGGGCTGGAAAGGCTGCAGGAGCTGGAGCTGGAACAGCTGCGGGAGCTGGAGCTGGAACGGCTGCGGGAGGTGGAACGGCTGCGGGAGCTGGAGCTGGAACGGCTGCGGGAGCTGGAGCTGGAACAGCTGCGGGAGCTGGAGCTGGAACGGCTGCGGGGCTGGAGCTGGAACGGCTGCAGGAGCCGGGACTGGAACGGCCGCAGGGTCTGTCACTAGGTTGATAGTAGCATCAATTGCAGCTCGATAGGCACAAGCCAGACCCCAGCACGCCACAGTGATTTGTGTCACTTTGGAACTGCCAGAGTCATGACACCTTTTTTGCAAGCATTCTACCAGTTTTTTAGGATTTTGCAGTTGTTCAGGGGTGAATGTCCAAAACACTGGAGGTGCCCACTGCTCTAGAAACCTGCCCATATCCTCCCACACTCCCTGCCACTCGCAACTATCCCGCCTCAAGACAGATCTCCGGATGAGATTCCTAAGTAGTTGTTTAACCTTAAACAAAACCTGAAGCGCATTCAGGAGACATAACAACAAGAACATGCTGGTCTGAGTATCCCAAGGATATTCAACATCTTGGAGAGCTTCCGTAACTAGCTCGGGGGATAAGAGGGTGGTGAAGGAGGAAGGGAGAGTGAACAGGTAGGAAAAAATATCTTCCCCTGTCCCCTCCACAGATTGACTCCCTGATGAAAAAAGGCAATAGGTGTAATTGCTAATAGTTTCTGAGATATGGTTTCCAAAGTATAGAGTCGACGACAGTGCTGAGTACAAATACCAGGTTAGAGTCATGACCAGATACCTCATCATTTCATAAGCCATCGTTACACCACACAGTACCATAACAATCTTAAACCAGGGCCCGGAAAGGATAAACAGCACGACAGGGAGCACATACAGAAAGTAACTTGCTATAAAACTCAATTTGGGAAACAGGCACAGCAGACTTGAGATTAAGGCAATCAACATTGTGACTAGCAACTATTAAGCAGGTCGAATACTTATACCAATTTTAGTTTAACACACTCTGGTCAAATCTGTCGATATCTCAACCCTTCGAGCCCCACGTTGGGTGCCAAAAGGACTGTTGTGGTTTAGCCCGGCTGGCAGTCAAACACCACACAGCCGTTCGCTCACCCTCCCCCCTCCCTCTCTGGGGTGGGGGAGAGAAACGGGAAAGTGAAGCCTGTGAGTTGAGATAAAGACAGTTTATTAAGACAGGGAAAAGAATAACAACAATAATAATAATAATAATAGTATTAATAGTAATAATGTGTACGAAACAAGTGATGCACAATGCAATTGCTCACCACCCGTTGACCGATGCCCAGCCTATCCCCGAGCAGCCGGCCCCCCCTCCACCCCGGCTAGCCACCCCTATATATTGTTCAGCATGACGTCAGATGGTATGGAATACCCCTTTGGCCAGTTTGGGTCAGCTGTCCTGGGTCTGTCCCCTCCCAGCTCCTGCTGCATCCCTAGCCTGCTCGCTAGCAGGACAGAGAGAGGCTGAAAAGTCCTTGGTTTGGTGTAAGCACTGCTCTACAACAATTAAAACATCAGCATGTTATCAGCGCTCTTCTCATTCTAATCCAAAACATAGCACCCTGCCAGCTACTAGGAGGAAAATTAACTCTGTCCTAACTGAAACCAGGACAGCTAATTATTTCTTTATCTTGTGTTCCAATGTCCAGTTTGAGATATATTGTCCTCCAATGTCCTGTTTGAAATATATTGTCCATACATCTGTTTCCTCTCCTATACATAATGGTCTGTTTGCATTTTATTCCTCCTTTATCTCAACTTCTCTAATCAGAAGGAAGGAAGGAAGGGAGGAAGAAAGAAAGAAAAGTGTTAAAACAGGAATTGCACCCTAAATTTTATGAATATATTTATAGGACTTCCACCTGGAAATATCTTAAACCAATCTACAAATGGATTTTCAATGTATTTGCAGAATAAAGAAACCATTACAATCACTACCAAAATACAGCTATCTATGTGATGATGAAATATAATTGCAGTTTAACAAAGAGACCAGTATCATGCTGCATTTTAAGAAAACACATTGACCTATAACTGAATACATCAGCATATCTATAGTACAGATACATTACCACAAAGAAAGTTCCTAGATTTGCCCACTGTTTTCTGCAAAGCCAAACAATATCACTGCAGTCTACAAAGCTATTTAGAAGAAGATTGTCTTGCTGAAAGAAGGGTCACATTAATTTCTTTGCCTCTGTTAAGTTCTTTATAAGTCTTTCTCATATTTATATCTAGCCAGTTGTTCTGTCATATTAAGAGATATCCCTTCATTATCCTGTTTAGTGGCTACTGAGTGCTTCAACCTATTTGTGATTTTCATCAGTGTCTGTTCTTCTGTGAAATTATGGAAGCTATTACTATTTGGATATCATTAAATCTACTTCTGCTCTTTGGTGGGGAGTTCCACAGGTTAACTGTGCTGTTGTACAATTATGCTTTAACACTTGTGAGACACTGCTTGTTTCAGCTGTAATTTGTAATTACATATATCACGATATTTTAATAAATATATTAATCTTCTTTTGACCACCTCCCTTTTTCCATAGCCTAAAACTCACTTGTGTGTATGATCTGACAGTACTTGAATGTGGGAGTTTTGACAGCACTAAATAGTCACATCCAGTGTGCTCTGCTGCTTTTGATGATGCTTTTTTTTTCTGGTGATATTCATTCATCATCACCAAAATGGCTAGTAAAAGATGAACACAGAGACTTCCCATGTTTCTTCACCTTCAGTCTCATAACTAGACAATTTTATTTTATATAATATATATAATATGTTATAAATTAGTTTTGGTAGAAATCATTCCCGACACATCGTGGGTAGGGTAGATCGAATTTCAATTTATTTGAGCAATTCAGCAAGCAGCAATAAAACAGCGCTGGGCGGCCGGGGAGTCTCCTGCTCCGCCAACGGCGCGCACCCCTAAGCCCACCAAAGTCTCGATTTATAGTCTTGTGGTTCCGGGTTTTTAGTGGCACATCCTGGTGTTTTCTTACACTGCAAGGCCTGTTGCTAGGGGGTCTTCGTCAGTCCTCTGGTGGTCGTGAGGATGAAGATCGTCGTCTTCCTCTGCGTTGGGGTCATGTCTTTGCTGCTGATATGTGTGTTCCCACGCGGGGGGGATGCCATTGTGCCCTTTTTGGAGCTGGTTTCTACTGCAATTGTTAACAGGAAGTTCCCATACTTGTTTTTTTTTCCTTCAACAGGATATTGGGGATATAAGCAGTCAACCGTTGAAACCCCCCTATCAGCAACATTTAATGAACAAACAAGGCTTTACCCATTACAACCCCCCCTTTTTCTCTGTATCATTTTGTTCATTAAATCTAATTAGTTCTAATTGACTCAGGATTAATGTTTCCTCTAGTATGGGTCTATCATTTATCGATTCGTACTTTGTCCTCATAAGCATCAGATGAGCAGCCTCCAATCTACCTTTAACAATAGCTATGACTTTGTTAAGGATACAAGGACCAAACGTCAGTCCTAGGGTTAATAAAATCAGCGGGCCAGCTATTGTTGACAACAGAGTGGTGAGCCACGGTGAGTGATTATACCAGGACTCGTACCAGCTTTGCTGGGCCTCCCGCTCTCTTTTTCTCCTTTCCAATCCTTCTCTAAGTTTGGTCATGGTATCCCTCACAATCCCAGTATGATCAGCATATACACAACATTCCTCCCTGAGTGCGGCGCACAATCCTCCTTGTTGTAAATACAGTAAATCCAGTCCTCTGCGATTCTGTAATACCACTTTGGATAAAGATCTCATAGATTTTTCTAAAGCAGTGATAGATTTTTCAATTCTGGCTAAATCTTCATCCACAGCTGCTCTCAGAGAGATGATCTCTTTTCCTTGTTTGATTAACGAGGCAACCCCTGTGCCTACCCCTGCACCCCCCCAAATTATTAGGGTAGCCACGGTCAATGTGGAAATTGGTTACCGTTTTGTCAAATGGTGTTCTTGATTGATCTGATTGTCATACATGAAACTCTCTGGGTGGTAGAGTATCTTTGGAATAATTATTACTTGAACACAGAATTCTACAGACTCATCGAACAAGTCCAGGGATAGACAAGGGGTAACTCCCATCTTTGAGCATACCCACCTAGCATTCTCTGCTGGTAATAACCATTTCGCTGTTTTTTTTATACTTCCGACGTTAGTTCGATTTGCACACAAGTACATTTTATCAGGCGGGACTTGTCCCACGCATCCCCCCTTCCCAGTCACTTGGGTCAGCGTTATGCCCTGACCCTCTTTCCCCCACGTACATTGCAAGGGATTGGATCCATTTACCCGCCGGGCCTTCTCATTGACCCCTACAGCTTCATAAAAGGGCGGCCTTACCCCATAGCAGAGCCAGCACCGTTCAGTCAGATTAGGGCTGGTGGCGTTTAACAGCTGGTAGCTTACCTGCATTAATTTCCACATGGAATTTTTCCCATTGTCGTTCTCGAGACTCTGGACAATAGGGTCATTATTAACAGTGACATTCCTGGTATTATTCTTGATACCCTCTCTATCCAAACTTGGGTTCAATACCGGGTTGGGTCCCATCGATTCAGGTCCCGGTGATACAACCTCCTTTTTTATAAATATTAAACCTCCTCTATCGGCTCCAGGTTCCCAATATCTCACACCCCACGTTTTCCCTGTAAACCAGGCTGGGTCATTTGGATTCGTTATATTAACATACAGTTGTTCACAATCTCCATAGAGCATCCGGATCCCTCCGCTCCAGTCTCGGCTCGGAGGCCTACATCCATAGGGTCCATATCCTACAGTTAGGAACTTATCCCTCCCCGCTCCAGGACTCCAATCTGAAGCAATTGTTTCACAACCCCAATAAGCACAATAGTAGGAGTTGGGATGATTGCAGTATCCCCTTCCTGGGTTCGAGCTAGGGCAGAAGTAGAAACCTATTTGGTTCAGACACGGACTTATGGGTGCCAGTTGACAAAGGGATGTGAGAAAACTGGGTGCACCCGCTGTAGTTACTTGTTTAATGATAGTTTGGTCCTCCCACCTAATTAAACTCCACCTAAAGGGCTGGTGCAAATATCCCCCGTCAGCTCCGGCTGGACAGGGGATATTTAGTAAGAGAGGTAGCACCAACATACACCAGAAGGGCAACGGCCATTTATAATTCTGGGGAGGTTGTTTCGAGTCACGGTGGGTACCAGGGCAGTTCATTCGGCCAGATCCCATTATCCAAAATAGAGGTGGGTACCACATAATCCGCCCCACCGCTGTACCCCTCTGCCTTGCCCGCCTACTTGGTTGCCTCAAGCAGCGGGGTTTACTTTCTTCACGGCAGCAAGGGTAATCTTCAGGGGCCTAGGTACCGACTTTCCTGTTCCAGCCACTCCCAGTCCCAGTTACTCACTCCTCCTTAGGCACGTTACCCTTCTGATGTATGGGGTTTGGCACATTAAGGAATTTCCCCTCCCCTACTTCCCAGTTCCCGTTTACAATGAACCTATTTATTTCTTAGAGAGGGTTATAAGCCATACGATCGCGAATTCACTCATCAGTCCCTTTTCGCAGGGTCAATTTCAAATCTCCAGGTCGGCTGGCCACCCTCCACCATTCCTTCGGTATTGGTCCTTTAACTCGGCTGGCATGAGTCCATCCTTTCTCGGCCGTCCGGACAGCTGTGTCTGTAGTAAGTAAAACAAGGTAGGGTCCTTCCCAACGAGGAGTTAAAGAGGTCTCTTTCCAGGATTTTATCAGAACCTGGTCTCCTGGTTTGATCCTGTGTATGGCCACCTCTAGAGGGGGGCGTTGTACCACTAATCCCTTTTCACACAGCTGCCTCCTCCTAATCATAAGTGATACTACATATGATTGTATTAGCGACTCTTCCAACTGGGGATGATCAGTTGGGAGCTCTAAATCATACGGCATCCCATATAACATCTCAAAAGGGGAGATTCCTATATCTGTTCGGGGCTGGGTTCTTATGTTTAGTAAAGCCAATGGGAGGCATTTTACCCATGAAGTTTTTGTTTCTATCATTAACTTGGTTAATTGTTTTTTTATTTCCCCATTCATCCTTTCTACCTTTCCCGAGCTTTGTGGATGCCACGGGGTGTGATATTCCCATTTGGTCCCCAGGGAGGAGAGAGTGTCTCTGGCTAACTTTGAGACAAAATGCGGCCCTCTGTCGGAGTCTATTGCCTCGATCGATCCGTATCTGGGGATTATGTTTTCCAACAGTATCTTTACCTCCGTCTGGGCCGTAGCTCGGGCTACTGGAAAGGCTTCCACAAAATGAGTTAGGTGGTCAACCATTACCAGTAAGTATTTATATCGTCCCACCTTTGGTAGCTCTGTGAAGTCTATTTGAATTCTAGCAAATGGTCTATGGGCTAATTCTCTTCCCCCTAAAGGCCTCTCTCTTAGTTGTTGCGTATTTACTCTTTGGCAGATCATACATTCATTAACTATTCTCTTAGCGATATTGTATATACCAATACACATATACTTCGTAGCAAATTGGTCCACCAGCGCTTGAGTTCCCCAGTGAGTTTTTTCGTGGAATTTCTGCATAACCCTCAGGGCCAAAGATTTCGGGAGAACCTCTCGGCCATCAGGGAGTTCCCATTTACCTTCAGTTATTTCCTTCACACCCATTTGAGTTAATTTGTCTTTCTCTTGCACAGTGAAGCTGAGGATGAAATGTTGCTCCCCATGGAGATGGCAGTAGCTATATCGGGGGTTGTTACATCTACAGTACACTGCCTCTGTTCCATAATCCTTCCAACAATCATAACCGGGGAACTCGGTTAAATCCTTCCCACAAGATGGGCCATCTTTCCGATTCTCCTTGGTATATATCATCATCAGCGCTGCCCTTTTGGCTTCCTGATCAGCTAGGTTGTTTCCCCTAACTAGTGGGTTCAGTCCCTTTTGGTGTCCTCTCAAATGTACTACTGCTATTCCTATTGGCCCTCTCAAAGCCTGCAAAATTTCAGTGATCAATTCCTGATGAATCAATCCCTTACCTTGAGAGTTTAGTAGGCCCCTTTCTTCCCAAATTTTTCCAAAAGTATGCACTACCCCAAAAGCATACTTGGAATCAGTATATATGGTTCCAATTTTACCTTTTAACATTTGTAGGGCCCTTAATACTGCATATAGTTCGCATGCTTGGGCCGACCAACTGGGACTCAGAGGTCCTGACTCTATAACAAAGAAGTTTTCTCCATTGATAATGGCATATCCTGACCTCCTTTTTCCCTCGACCACCCTCGACGAGCCATCCACAAACAGCTTCTCCCCTTCGGCCAATTCCTCCTCCTCTAGGTCTGGCCTAATTTTTGTCTGTTCTTCTATATTACGCAAGCAGTCGTGGGATATGTCTCCTTTTGGTTCCCCATATAAGAATTGCGCCGGGTTTGTAGAGCTGTCGTTTCAAGCTCCAATTTAGGTGAGGAGATTAAGATGCCTTCATATTTCAGGAGCCGCGCATCAGTTATCCATTTGTCAGCCTTTTGCTGCAGGATCCCCCTTATATTGTGAGGTGACAATACCCTTAATTCGCCCCCAAAGGTGATTTTATGCGCTTCTTCCACCAAGAGCGCAGCAGCGACCACTGCCTGGAGACAGGTGGGCCATCCCCTACTCACGGGGTCCAAAAGTTTAGAAAGATATCCCATGGGTTTCTTTTTTCCTGCCCAGTCTTGAGTTAAGACCCCGAACGCTGTCCCCTCCTCTGTGTTGATAAATAGATAAAAGGGTCTCTTCACATCGGGTAAATTTAACACAGGAGCGTTCACTAAATCCATTTTTAAGTCTATCAGGCTTTGCTCATCACTTTGGCTCCATTTCATTAATCCTTCCCCAACCAGTTTCTGATACAAAAACTTCACCTTACTACTATAATTTTCAATCCATTGCCGACAATATCCTAACAATCCCAGAAGCTGCCTAACTTGTCTTTTGCTTTTTGGCGCTTGTAGTGACAAAATCCCATTTACTCGTTTGGGGTCTAGTTTCTTAGTGCCCTTACTTAGCCAATGTCCTAAATATTTCACCTCTTCCTCTGTAAACTGTAATTTTGACTTTGATACTTTTAGTCCCTTTAAGCTCAAGAAGTTTAGTAGCTTGATACTTTCTGTCCTGACTGCCTCCTGACTCTCTCCTGCTAACAGCAAATCATCCACATATTGGACTAAGGTTACTTCAGGATTCGGTTCATAGTTCTCTAATACTTGTTCTAATGCCTGACCAAATAGATTTGGTGATTCCGTGAATCCTTGGGGAAGCACGGTCCATCTTAATTGTTGTTTCCGATGGGTTGCAGGGTCTTCCCACTCGAAGGCGAAATAATCCCTGCATTCCCTTTTTAAAGGACATGCCCAAAATGCATCTTTTAGGTCTATGACACTATACCATTTCTGCACTGGGGACAGCTGGCTTAGCAAGGTATGTGGATTAGCTACTACAGGAAATCTGTGTATTGTTCTTTTATTGACTTCTCTCAAATCTTGGACTAGCCGATAAGAGCCATCAGGTTTCTTGATAGGTAATATAGGAGTGTTATGAGGTGACATGCAAGGCTCCAGTAATCCCTGTTGTAGTAATCTCTTAATTACTGGGTGCAGCCCCTCCCTGCCTTCTTGAGGCATTGGGTATTGTTTTACCCTGATGGGAATCTCAGGATTCCTGATAGAGACTTCAAAGGGACTAATATTTAAGCGGCCTACTGATTCGGGAGAATACCACACCTCGGGATTTATTTTTGCCTCATCCTCTACCGTGAGGGTGTATAATTTAACTTCAATCCCTTTGTTCTTCACCTCCAAATTAATTTTTAGCTTAATCATTAGGTCTCTTCCCAACAGGTTATATTCAGCTTCTGGTACTAATAAAAAGGATCCTGTGCAACTTTGGGCTGGGGTCTCTATTTCCACCCCTTTTATTACTGAGACCCTAAAGGGCTCTCCTTTGGCTCCTATCACCTGTAATTTCTCCGAGGAAGGTTGACATCCCCGGGGTACCATTTGGACAGTCGATCTTTCTGCCCCTGAGTCCACAAGGAACTCCACTTCTTGATGCTGGGGACCTAACTTCAATTTTATCAAGGGCTCCGTTATACCAGAAGTCCCCAGCAGATGGAGCCCCTGACTCCCCTAATCTTCTTTAAACATTCGCTCATCTTGTAAGCGTTTTCTGCAGTCCTTTTTCATGTGTCCCTTCTTTTGGCAATAAAAACATTCTATCTGTCTTAGATCCCTCTGATCACTCTGGCTCCTCGGAGGTCTTTTTCGTGGTAGCGGAACACCCTTCGGGCGAAGGGGGAGCCCTTTTTGTCCTTCCCGGACCGCTGCCACTAGAATCCTGGCCTGCCTTTTCTGAGTCTCTTCTTCTCTTCGCACATATACCTTCTGAGCTTCTCTCAGCAGTTCATCCATCCCTCTATCCTGCCAATCCTCTAACTTTTCTAATTTCCGCCTGATATCCCCCCATGATTTTGCCACAAATTGCGTTTTTAACAAGGCCTGTCCCACCGGTGTACCAGGGTCCAGTCCCGAATAAGGCTGGAGGTTCTTCCTTAATCTCTCCAGCCATTCTGTGGGAGTTTCATCCTTCTTCTGATGTTCACTAAAGGCCTTATTTATATTTTGTCCTCTAGGGACTGACTCCCTTATACCTTGTACAATAATAGTCCTTAAATCCTGCATATGACCCCTATCTTGTTCATTTTGGTTATTCCAGTTAGGCCTCTGTAGGGGCCATTTAAGATCTCCCGCAGGACCCTGCTGGTGTTGCTGGTCCCAAATTCGCATTCCAGCCCTCCGAATCATGTTCCTCTCTTCTGCAGTGAATAATATACCTAAAATGGCCTGGAGTTCTTCCCAGGTGTAAACATTAGGCCCCAAGAACTGGTCTACTCGCTCAGAGACTCCAAGAGGATCTTCTAAGAGATTTCCCATTTCCTTCTTGAATTCTCTGACGTCTCCCGTATTTAGGGGGATGGAGACGTATCCCATGCTGGGTTGGGGCCCTCCCATTGCAACATCTCTTATGGGATATAGTCTACCCCCATCTTCTCGATTTCTAGTTTGGCTCCGAGTTACCCGTCTAGTCCTCCGAGGGGTGTCCGTGGTCAAATCGGGATCAGTATGGTAATTCGGAGCCGTGGGGGGGGGGTTGGAGGTTGCGGAGGAGGGGATATATAAGGGGGGGGTGTAAGTGGGACTTCCTCCTCATTTCGTTCATTCCTTTTCCTCCCCCCTTTTTCTCTTAATGGGTATAAGTTGGCTCGGGTCTCAGATCCTATCCATAAGGATGCATACTCACTCTCCTCTAGGCTGAAAGGCTCCTTCGAATTCACATAAATGTTTAGAGCCTGACAGATCCAGTCCTCAAGGGATCCAAACACGGGCCAATATAAGGGGTCTCTCCTAATTTGCTTCCCACCCCAGACTTCCATACAATAATGTATCATCTTAACTTTATCCTTACCCCGCCTAGAGGGGTAATCGTTCCAATTCTTAATCATTAACCCTAACGGGCTTTCCGGTGGTATCGGGGGCAACCTAGCCTTGGGTTCCGACCCACCCATGGGACCAGAAGACTTGCTCTTCTTCTGTCCCATCTTCCAGAGTGCCTTCACACACACACACGGTCTTCACCTCCCGTTCGTGGCCCAGTCCCTCTCGGGAGGTGGGAACCGCACTACCAGGGAGTCCGCACTCGCTTCGTCCTCGATTGGACGTCTCACACAGGCACACTCTGGGCTTCCCAACCCCAACCGAACGGATAACCGGCCTATACTTACTCACTCCTGAGTCTTCGTTCGGAGCTTCGTGCACAAAGATTAAGGGGTTACCGGTTGTTTGTTTACTTATCGCTGGAACTTTAGGTTCGTCGGTAGGGGTGCGTTGGCTTGGGGACCTCCAGACAGGGACCGCAGAATCAGCGGGGCGCGCCTCCCCTGGGAGGGATCCAGCCAAGCTACCACTATCCGAGTCACGGCACCAATTTGTTATAAATTAGTTCTGGTAGAAATCTTTCCCGACACATCATGGGTAAGGTAGATCGAATTTCAATTTATTTGAGCAATTCAGCAAGCAGCGATAAGTAAAACAGAGCTGGGCAGCCGGGGAGTCTCCTGCTCCGCCAACAGCGCACACCTAAGCCCACCAGAGTCTCGATTTATAGCCTAGTAGTTCCGAGTTTAGTAGCACATCCTCGTGTCTTCTACGACTGCGCGGCCTGTTGCTAGGGGGTCTTCATCAGTCCTCTGGTGGTCGTGGGGATGAAGATCGTCGTCTTCCTCTGCGTTGGGGTCATGTCTTTGCTGCGGTATGTGTGTTCCCATGCAAGGAGGAATGCCATTTTGCCCTTATTTGGAGCTGGTTTCTATTGCAATTGTTAACTTAACAGGAAGTTCCCATACTTGTTTTTTTCCTTCAACAGGATATTGGGGGTATAAGCAGTCAACCGTTGAAACCCCCCTATCAGCAACATTTAATGAACAAACAAGGCTTTACCCATTACAACCCCCCCTTTTTCTCTGTATCATTTTGTTCATTAAATCTAATTAGTTCTAATTGACTCAGGATTAATGTTTCCTCTAGTATGGGTCTATCATTTATCGATTCGTACTTTGTCCTCATAAGCATCAGATGAGCAGCCTCCAATCTACCTTTAACAATAGCTATGACTTTGTTAAGGATACAAGGACCAAACGTCAGTCCTAGGGTTAATAAAATCAGCGGGCCAGCTATTGTTGACAACAGAGTGGTGAGCCACGGTGAGTGATTATACCAGGACTCGTACCAGCTTTGCTGGGCCTCCCGCTCTCTTTTTCTCCTTTCCAATCCTTCTCTAAGTTTGGTCATGGTATCCCTCACAATCCCAGTATGATCAGCATATACACAACATTCCTCCCTGAGTGCGGCGCACAATCCTCCTTGTTGTAAATACAGTAAATCCAGTCCTCTGCGATTCTGTAATACCACTTTGGATAAAGATCTCATAGATTTTTCTAAAGCAGTGATAGATTTTTCAATTCTGGCTAAATCTTCATCCACAGCTGCTCTCAGGGAGGTGATCTCTCTTCCTTGTTTGATTAGCGAAGCAACTCCTGTGCCTACCCCTGCACCCCCCAAAACCATTAGGGTAGCCACTGTCAGTGTGGAAATTGGTTACCGTTTTGTCAAATGGTGTTCTTGATTGATCTGATTGTCATACATGAAACTCTCTGGGTGGTAGAGTATCTTTGGAATAATTATTACTTGAACACAGAATTCTACAGACTCATCGAACAAGTCCAGGGATAGACAAGGGGTAACTCCCATCTTTGAGCATACCCACCTAGCATTCTCTGCTGGTAATAACCATTTCGCTGTTTTTTTTATACTTCCGACGTTAGTTCGATTTGCACACAAGTGCATTTCATCAGGCGGGACTTGTCCCACGCATCCCCCCTTCCCAGTCACTTGGGTCATCGTTATGCCCTGACTCTCTTTCCCCCACATACATTGCAAGGGATTGGATCCATTCACCCGCCGAGCCTTCTCATTGACCCCTACAGCTTCATAAAAGGGCGGCCTTACCCCGTAACAGAGCCAGCACCGCTCAGTCAGGTTAGGGTTGGTAGCGTTTAACAGCTGGTAGCTTACCTGCATCAATTTCCACAGGGAATTTTTCCCATTGTCACTTCCGGGATTCCGGATGATGGTATCATTACTAACAGTAAAATTTCCAATATTTTTCTCGATACCCTCATCATCCAAGCTTGGGTTCAATACCGGGTTGGGTCCCACCGATTCAGGGGGATCTGGTGGAGCGACCTCCTTTTTTATAAATATGAAGCCTCCTCTATCGGCTCCAGGTTCCCAGAACCTTACACCCCAGGTTTTCCCTATCTCCCATCCTCGATCGTTAGGTTGTAATACTGTAACCCTCAGAGATTTACAAGTTCCGGCGTTGTTTACACTACCGTCATAACTGTAAGTAGGCTCATGGCAACCTTCCGGTATCCAAGTAACATTGAGATACTTATCGGGAGGGTGACTCCACCACCTTGGAGTCGCTATGGTTTCACAACCCCAGCTTGCGCAAAAATAGTGCCCTGGATAGTTACAGTAACTTTTTCCTGGGTTTGAGCTAGGACACCAATAGGTAGCCTTTGCATTGGAAGCCCCCCAGGAGTATTGTCTCAGGGGACTACACAGGTGGTGTTCTGTATTTCCTCTGTATCCTAGTACCGTCCCGAGTAATTCGCAATTGGTTATGTTGAAAGAAGGTGCACCTGCCGTAATATTAGTTTTGAGGATCTTCGAGTCATCCCAGCTACCCAGGGTCCACTTAAAGGGCTGGTGCGAATATCCCTCGTTGGCCCCAGCCAGACAGGGGATATTCAGTAGGAGAGGTAGCGCCAACATACACCAGAAGGGCAACGTCCTTCTATAATTCTGGAGAGGCGGCTTCGAGCTATGGTGGGTACTAGGGCAGTTTATTCGGCCGGACTCCATTATCTCAAATAGGGGTGGGTACCACATAATCCGCCCCACCGTTGTACCCCTCTGCCTTGCCTGCCTACTTGGTTGCCTCAAGCAGCGGGGTTTACTTTTCTTCATGGCAGCAAGGGTAATCTTCAGGGGCCTAGGTACCGATTTTCCTGTTCCAGCCACTCCCAGTCCCAGTTGCTCACTCCTCCTTAGGCGCGTTACCCTTCTGATGTATGGGGTTTAGCACATTAAGGAATTTCCCCTCCCCCACTTCCCAGTTCCCGTTTACAATGAACCTGTTTATTTCTTAGAGAGGGTTATAAGCCATACGATCGCGAATTCACTCATCAGTGCCTTTTCGCAGGGTCAGTTTCAAATCTCCAGGTCGGCTGGCCACTCTCCACCGTTCCTCCGGTATTGGTCCTTTAACTCGGCTGGTGTGAGTCCATCCTTTCTCAGCTGTCCGGACAGCTGTGTCTGTGGTAAGCAGAACAAGGTAGGGTCCTTCCCAGCGAGGAGTTAAAGAGGTCTCTTTCCAGGATTTTATCAGAACCTGGTCTCCTGGTTTGATCCTGTGTATGGCCACCTCTAGAGGGGGGCGTTGTACCACTAATCCCTTTTCGCACAGCTGCCTCCTCCTAATCATAAGTGATACTACATATGATTGTATTTGCGACTCTTCCAACTGGGGATGATCAGTTGGGAGCTCTAAGTCATACGGCATCCCGTATAACATCTCAAAAGGGGAGATTCCTACATCTGTTCGGGGCTGGGTTCTTATGTTTAGTAAAGCCAATGGGAGGCATTTTACCCATGAGGTTTTTGTTTCTATCATTAGCTTGGTTAATTGTTTTTTTATTTCCCCATTCATCCTTTCTACCTTTCCCGAGCTTTGTGGATGCCACGGGGTGTGATATTCCCATTTGGTCCCCAGGGAGGAGAGAGTGTCTCTGGCTAACTTTGAGACAAAATGCGGCCCTCTGTCGGAGTCTATTGCCTCGATCGATCCGTATCTGGGGATTATGTTTTCCAACAGTATCTTTACCTCCGTCTGGGCCGTAGCTCGGGCTACTGGAAAGGCTTCCACAAAATGAGTTAGGTGGTCAACCATTACCAGTAAGTATTTATATCGTCCCACCTTTGGTAGCTCTGTGAAGTCTATTTGAATTCTAGCAAATGGTCTATGGGCTAATTCTCTTCCCCCTAAAGGCCTCTCTCTTAGTTGTTGCGTATTTACTCTTTGGCAGATCATACATTCATTAACTATTCTCTTAGCGATATTGTATATACCAATACACATATACTTCGTAGCAAATTGGTCCACCAGCGCTTGAGTTCCCCAGTGAGTTTTTTCGTGGAATTTCTGCATAACCCTCAGGGCCAAAGATTTCGGGAGAACCTCTCGGCCATCAGGGAGTTCCCATTTACCTTCAGTTATTTCCTTCACACCCATTTGAGTTAATTTGTCTTTCTCTTGCACAGTGAAGCTGAGGATGAAATGTTGCTCCCCATGGAGATGGCAGTAGCTATATCGGGGGTTGTTACATCTACAGTACACTGCCTCTGTTCCATAATCCTTCCAACAATCATAACCGGGGAACTCGGTTAAATCCTTCCCACAAGATGGGCCATCTTTCCGATTCTCCTTGGTATATATCATCATCAGCGCTGCCCTTTTGGCTTCCTGATCAGCTAGGTTGTTTCCCCTAACTAGTGGGTTCAGTCCCTTTTGGTGTCCTCTCAAATGTACTACTGCTATTCCTATTGGCCCTCTCAAAGCCTGCAAAATTTCAGTGATCAATTCCTGATGAATCAATCCCTTACCTTGAGAGTTTAGTAGGCCCCTTTCTTCCCAAATTTTTCCAAAAGTATGCACTACCCCAAAAGCATACTTGGAATCAGTATATATGGTTCCAATTTTACCTTTTAACATTTGTAAGGCCCTTAATACTGCATATAGTTCGCATGCTTGGGCCGACCAACTGGGACTCAGAGGTCCTGACTCTATAACAAAGAAGTTTTCTCCATTGATAATGGCATATCCTGACCTCCTTTTTCCCTCGACCACCCTCGACGAGCCATCCACAAACAGCTTCTCCCCTTCGGCCAGTTCCTCCTCCTCTAGGTCTGGCCTAATTTTTGTCTGTTCTTCTATATTACGCAAGCAGTCGTGGGATATGTCTCCTTTTGGTTCCCCATATAAGAATTGCGCCGGGTTTGTAGAGCTGTCGTTTCAAGCTCCAATTTAGGTGAGGAGATTAAGATGCCTTCATATTTCAGGAGCCGCGCATCAGTTATCCATTTGTCAGCCTTTTGCTGCAGGATCCCCCTTATATTGTGAGGTGACAATACCCTTAATTCGCCCCCAAAGGTGATTTTATGCGCTTCTTCCACCAAGAGCGCAGCAGCGACCACTGCCTGGAGACAGGTGGGCCATCCCCTACTCACGGGGTCCAAAAGTTTAGAAAGATATCCCATGGGTTTCTTTTTTCCTGCCCAGTCTTGAGTTAAGACCCCGAACGCTGTCCCCTCCTCTGTGTTGATAAATAGATAAAAGGGTCTCTTCACATCGGGTAAATTTAACACAGGAGCGTTCACTAAATCCATTTTTAAGTCTATCAGGCTTTGCTCATCGCTTTGGCTCCATTTCATTAATCCTTCCCCAACCAGTTTCTGATACAAAAACTTCACCTTACTACTATAATTTTCAATCCATTGCCGACAATATCCTAACAATCCCAGAAGCTGCCTAACTTGTCTTTTGCTTTTTGGCGCTTGTAGTGACAAAATCCCATTTACTCGTTTGGGGTCTAGTTTCTTAGTGCCCTTACTTAGCCAATGTCCTAAATATTTCACCTCTTCCTCTGTAAACTGTAATTTTGACTTTGATACTTTTAGTCCCTTTAAGCTCAAGAAGTTTAGTAGCTTGATACTTTCTGTCCTGACTGCCTCCTGACTCTCTCCTGCTAACAGCAAATCATCCACATATTGGACTAAGGTTACTTCAGGATTCGGTTCATAGTTCTCTAATACTTGTTCTAATGCCTGACCAAATAGATTTGGTGATTCCGTGAATCCTTGGGGAAGCACGGTCCATCTTAATTGTTGTTTCCGATGGGTTGCAGGGTCTTCCCACTCGAAGGCGAAATAATCCCTGCATTCCCTTTTTAAAGGACATGCCCAAAACGCATCTTTTAGGTCTATGACACTATACCATTTCTGCACTGGGGACAGCTGGCTTAGCAAGGTATGTGGATTAGCTACTACAGGAAATCTGTGTATTGTTCTTTTATTGACTTCTCTCAAATCTTGGACTAGCCGATAAGAGCCATCAGGTTTCTTGATAGGTAATATAGGAGTGTTATGAGGTGACATGCAAGGCTCCAGTAATCCCTGTTGTAGTAATCTCTTAATTACTGGGTGCAGCCCCTCCCTGCCTTCTTGAGGCATTGGGTATTGTTTTACCCTGATGGGAATCTCAGGATTCCTGATAGAGACTTCAAAGGGACTAATATTTAAGCGGCCTACTGATTCGGGAGAATACCACACCTCGGGATTTATTTTTGCCTCATCCTCTACCGTGAGGGTGTATAATTTAACTTCAATCCCTTTGTTCTTCACCTCCAAATTAATTTTTAGCTTAATCATTAGGTCTCTTCCCAACAGGTTATATTCAGCTTCTGGTACTAATAAAAAGGATCCTGTGCAACTTTGGGCTGGGGTCTCTATTTCCACCCCTTTTATTACTGAGACCCTAAAGGGCTCTCCTTTGGCTCCTATCACCTGTAATTTCTCCGAGGAAGGTTGACATCCCCGGGGTACCATTTGGACAGTCGATCTTTCTGCCCCTGAGTCCACAAGGAACTCCACTTCTTGATGCTGGGGACCTAACTTCAATTTTATCAAGGGCTCCGTTATACCAGAAGTCCCCAGCAGATGGAGCCCCTGACTCCCCTAATCTTCTTTAAACATTCGCTCATCTTGTAAGCGTTTTCTGCAGTCCTTTTTCATGTGTCCCTTCTTTTGGCAATAAAAACATTCTATCTGTCTTAGATCCCTCTGATCACTCTGGCTCCTCGGAGGTCTTTTTCGTGGTAGCGGAACACCCTTCGGGCGAAGGGGGAGCCCTTTTTGTCCTTCCCGGACCGCTGCCACTAGAATCCTGGCCTGCCTTTTCTGAGTCTCTTCTTCTCTTCGCACATATACCTTCTGAGCTTCTCTCAGCAGTTCATCCATCCCTCTATCCTGCCAATCCTCTAACTTTTCTAATTTCCGCCTGATATCCCCCCATGATTTTGCCACAAATTGCGTTTTTAACAAGGCCTGTCCCACCGGTGTACCAGGGTCCAGTCCCGAATAAGGCTGGAGGTTCTTCCTTAATCTCTCCAGCCATTCTGTGGGAGTTTCATCCTTCTTCTGATGTTCACTAAAGGCCTTATTTATATTTTGTCCTCTAGGGACTGACTCCCTTATACCTTGTACAATAATAGTCCTTAAATCCTGCATATGACCCCTATCTTGTTCATTTTGGTTATTCCAGTTAGGCCTCTGTAGGGGCCATTTAAGATCTCCCGCAGGACCCTGCTGGTGTTGCTGGTCCCAAATTCGCATTCCAGCCCTCCGAATCATGTTCCTCTCTTCTGCAGTGAATAATATACCTAAAATGGCCTGGAGTTCTTCCCAGGTGTAAACATTAGGCCCCAAGAACTGGTCTACTCGCTCAGAGACTCCAAGAGGATCTTCTAAGAGATTTCCCATTTCCTTCTTGAATTCTCTGACGTCTCCCGTATTTAGGGGGATGGAGACGTATCCCATGCTGGGTTGGGGCCCTCCCATTGCAACATCTCTTATGGGATATAGTCTACCCCCATCTTCTCGATTTCTAGTTTGGCTCCGAGTTACCCGTCTAGTCCTCCGAGGGGAGTTCGTGGTCGAATTGGAGTCAGTATGGTAATTCGGAGCCGTGGGGGGGGTTGGAGGTTGCGGAGGAGGGGATATATAAGGGGGGGGTGTAAGTGGGACTTCCTCCTCATTTCGTTCATTCCTTTTCCTCCCCCCTTTTTCTCTTAATGGGTATAAGTTGGCTCGGGTCTCAGATCCTATCCATAAGGATGCATACTCACTCTCCTCTAAGCTGAAAGGCTCCTTCGAATTCACATAAATGTTTAGAGCCTGACAGATCCAATCCTCAAGGGATCCAAACACGGGCCAATATAAGGGGTCTCTCCTAATTTGCTTCCCACCCCAGACTTCCATACAATAATGTATCATCTTAACTTTATCCTTACCCCGCCTAGAGGGGTAATCGTTCCAATTCTTAATCATTAACCCTAACGGGCTTTCCGGTGGTATCGGGGGCAACCTAGCCTTGGGTTCCGACCCACCCATGGGACCAGAAGACTTGCTCTTCTTCTGTCCCATCTTCCAGAGTGCCTTCACACACACACACGGTCTTCACCTCCCGTTCGTGGCCCAGTCCCTCTCGGGAGGTGGGAACCGCACTACCAGGGAGTCCGCACTCGCTTCGTCCTCGATTGGACGTCTCACACAGGCACACTCTGGGCTTCCCAACCCCAACCGAACGGATAACCGGCCTATACTTACTCACTCCTGAGTCTTCGTTCGGAGCTTCGTGCACAAAGATTAAGGGGTTACCGGTTGTTTATTTACTTATCGCTGGAACTTTAGGTTCGTCGGTAGGGGTGCGTTGGCTTGGGGACCTCCAGACAGGGACCGCAGAATCAGCGGGGCGTGCCTCCCCTGGGAGGGATCCAGCCAAGCTACCACTATCCGAGTCACGGCACCAATTTGTTATAAATTAGTTCTGGTAGAAATCTTTCCCGACACATCGTGGGTAAGGTAGATCGAATTTCAATTTATTTGAGCAATTCAGCAAGCAGCAATAAGTAAAACAGAGCTGGGCAGCCGGGGAGTCTCCTGCTCCGCCAACAGCGCACACCTAAGCCCACCAGAGTCTCGATTTATAGCCTAGTAGTTCCGGGTTTAGTAGCACATCCTCGTGTCTTCTACGACTGCGCGGCCTGTTGCTAGGGGGTCTTCATCAGTCCTCTGGTGGTCGTGGGGATGAAGATCGTCGTCTTCCTCTGCGTTGGGGTCATGTCTTTGCTGCGGTATGTGTGTTCCCATGCAAGGAGGAATGCCATTTTGCCCTTATTTGGAGCTGGTTTCTATTGCAATTGTTAACTTAACAGGAAGTTCCCATACTTGTTTTTTTCCTTCAACAGGATATTGGGGGTATAAGCAGTCAACCGTTGAAACCCCCCTATCAGCAACATTTAATGAACAAACAAGGCTTTACCCATTACACTGGTAACCTTCCGGCTTAGTCCCTTTATTACGAATCAGACAGTTTATGATCCTGAAACATGGGACCAAATTGAGGTCAAGGTGTGGGACTCTGCTACTAAAAACGACAAGGTTGCAGTTGGATTGCTTGGCACCTGGCAAGCAGTCTCTGAGGCCTTAAAGAGCCATATTGGACCACAATGAGAATCATGTGGTTTGCCAGATAGTGAGGGAGCAGCGGGCTTGTTTACTGATCCGCCTGCTACGCCATTGCCCCCCCCCCCGCTGCTACTTTCAGGAAGAGGTTATGAATATGTATATTCATCCTCATCGCAGTCTACAACTTCCTCGCGAGGGGGAGTGGAGAGGCAGGTGACCTATTCTCCATTATCACCAGTGATAGGACCCGCGGGAACAGTGTTAAGCTGAGGCAGGGGAAGTTTAGGCTGGACATCAGGAAGAGGTTCTTCACCGAGAGGGTGGTTGCATATTGGAACAGGGTCCCCAGTGAAGTAGTCACTGCACAGACCCTGTCTGAATTTAAGAAGCGATTGGACTGTGCACTTAGTCACGTGGTCTAAACTTTTGGGTAGACGTGTGTCCTGGTTTCAGTTAGGACAGAGTTAATTTTCCTCCTAGTAGCTGGCAGGGTGCTATGTTTTGGATTAGAATGAGAAGAGCGCTGATAACATGCTGATGTTTTAATTGTTGTAGAGCAGTGCTTACACCAAGCCAAGGACTTTTCAGCTTCTCGCTCTGTCCTGCTAGCGAGCAGGCTAGGGATGCAGCAGGAGCTGGGAGGGGACAGACCCAGGACAGCTGACCCAAACTGGCCAAAGGGGTATTCCATACCATCTGACGTCATGCTGAACAATATATAGGGGTGGCTAGCCGGGGTGGAGGGGGGGCCGGCTGCTCGGGGATAGGCTGGGCATCGGTCAACGGGTGGTGAGCAATTGCATTGTGCATCACTTATTTCGTACACATTATTACAATTATTCAGAATGTTAATTTTTTCCATTAGCAGATTTAGATTAGGTCTTAATATTAAACCATGTACGTGAGTCCTATTAACCAAAATACGTTCCCCAGCCCTGCCACCATCCCGGTATTATTCCAGCTTTGACAGCTGGACACAGCTTTGAATATTAGGAGCTGTCCTGGGTAAATGTTCATAATGAAGAGCAACAACTGGGAGGCCAATCCCTGCAGTCAAATAGGCTTAAACAAAAATAACATTTTTATTTTTTATGGAGTAAATTACTTGAAATGCCAAGCACATGGATTTAATGGATATGACTTGCTAAAGCCATAAACAATATTGGGTTTATATATATATATATATATATATATATATTTTTTTTTTTTAACAGCACAGTGGAAACAAATTAAATTTGCTCTGAGATGTACTTCTCGTAACTATCATCTGTGTTGTAAACATCCATAAACAGAAATTCAGTGTTACAGAAAACAAAGCCCACTCAGGTGTTAAGCTGAAAGGTAGGTAGAAAGTAGGGTGAGCTTTTTCTGCAGAAAAAGTCTTTTTCCCAAATGAAAAGCCTTAAATGAGATTCATTTAGTGAATGGTTGGTAAATGATGCCTAATGTTCAATTAGGAAATTGTCTTATTAGAGCTGTGATGACTCTACAGCCCTGGGGTGGATACTCCATTTCATAGATATCTCAAACATTTGATTTTTATTCTTGATATTACTTGATAATATTTAGGCATACATTAGTCTGAATGGCCTAGCAAGAACCCTTTGCTTACACAGCCCTCCATAAAATCCCTATTAATGTATTAGAAACATAGTGGGGCAATGCAGTAAAACATTTGAAGAGAGGCTTTCAAGGTGGGCTGATCCAAATAAGTAACACATCATATTGATATTAGCAACTGCTAACCTAACAAAACAAGTGCAAATTCCCAACTGTCTGTTATCAGAACATGTGGATAACAGTAATGGAGTGGGTGATCTGTCCTCTGCAAGCAAAGAGGATGGTGTTATCTAAGTCATATTTCGTACACAATGTTGCTCGATAAATTCACTTTCTGAGGGAGTTCAGGCCCTTGAAATGTGGAAGACAATTGATCAGAGCAGTGGTACAAGTCTGTGAACAGGTCAGAAAGTTAGTTTAAGAGAGACTAAAACATGAAATAGGAACATGAACTAAAGAGAACACTCAGGCAACATGATCGCAGAATCACAGAATCGCAGAATCACAGAATCACAGAATCACAGAATCACAGAATGGCCAAGGTTGGAATGGACCTCCAAAGATCATCTAGTCCAACCCCCCTGCTGAACAGGATCACCTAGAGCACGTTGCGCAGGATGGCATCCAGGTGGGTTTTGAATATCTCCAGAGAAGAAGACTACACAACCTCTCTGGGCAATCTGTCCCAGTGCTCTGTCACCCTCACAATAAAGAAGTGCCCTCTCATATTCAGCCAGAACCTCCTGTGCTTCAGTTTGTGCCCATTGCCTCTTGTCCTGTCACTGGGCACAACTGAAAAGAGACCAGCTCCATCCTCTTGACACCCTCCCCTCAGATATTTATACACATTGATGAGGTCTCCCCTCAGTCTTCTCTTTTCCAGGCTAAACAGGACCAGTTCTCCCAGCCTGTCCTCATATGACAGGTGCTCCAGTCCTCTAATCATCTTCGTAGCCCTTCTCTGGACTCACTCCAGTAGTTCCATGTCCCTCTTGTACTGGGGAGCCCAGAACTGGACACAATACTCCAGGTGTGGCCTCACCAGGGCTGAGTAGAGGGGGAGGATAACCTCCCTTGACCTGCAAAAAAATTTTTTTTTGGGGGGGTGAAAGTGTACAGTAGACTCTGTGATCTGGAGTAATGGTTATATAAATTGCCATTCTGCTTTTCATAAAGTCCTAGAGGTCCCCGTGTCCCTTTCAGGTGGGAGACAATAAAACAGTGTTACTGTTTTGTCTGCTTCACTACATCCAAGCACAAGCTTGCAGAAATGTGGCTATCCCAGCAGTTTGAGATAGCAGCTCTATGTTGAAGTTGTACTTGGGGTGTGTGTGCGCAGGTACTTGTGTCTGCCTGAGGGGACCGAAGCAAATATTTTTGAAGCAGCAACAGGATGTATATCAACACCCTTCTCTCTCCTAACAATAACTAGATGCTGTTTTGTAACTAGGGTGATCAAGGGACATTTTTGTCACTGTGACACACAGCAATTGTGTCTCCACCTTGGTCAGAGCAGTGGAAGAATATACTGATTCACTGTAACCTGACAAGGATCACGCATCCATTCCCTTTGGCACTGGTAAAATGCTAAGCCATTTTAACAGAATTACTGATGATTTAAAGGAGCACAGGGTAATGAAACCAGGCCCAGGCTCTTTGTAAATTCTCTCCATCCTAAGCTGTTTTAAATGAAACTGCTGGCAACAAAGCAATTCCAGAGAGATTCTGTTAATTTACAGGCAGCAGGGTAGCCGCCACATCTTGCTATTTTATTAAGAATTTCACTATATTGAAATCCTGTGCACTTGAAATCAACAGTAAATTTTCTGTTGACTTCAGTGAAGTCAGTATTTCACGTTTGGTACCCTTTTTATAGTCTGAGCTTGTGAGCACTTGAGACAGCCTGCTCTTTTAAAATAATAATAGTTGCAATATTCTGACTGCAGAGAGAGTTCTGTACATCTCTAGGAAAAAAAAAAAAGACAAAAGCATCCTGTACATATTTTTTAATCTCATAATTTAAAATCTTTATAGCCAAGACTCATGTTTTTTCAATGTTTCGACTGGTAATATTAAATAATATAATAGCAGAGTGCTGGAATAGATCAGCTCCTGAAAACATATTAATGTACTAAGCAATCAGCTCAAAATTGTTTGAAATAAACGTCTACTTGCTTAAATAAAGTCAGTTCATTTTCCTTTCTCTGGGTATGACTTACACCCTTCCCCAAGCATTTTTATCTTTTAACATAATTAAAAACCACTAAACAGTACTTCAGTTCATCATCCCCAACATCACTAATGGATCATTTTTGCTCTCAGTGATCTGATGATTACAGATAACATTTCTCTAAAGAAAAATCATTCATATCAGAAGTACATCCCAGAGTAAATTTAATTTGTAACTTATGTGCTGTAAATATAAACACTGCTCTGAAAAGATTTGTGTTTATGCTTTTACGTAGACATATTCATTAAACCTGTTTTTTCTACTTTTTATGGCATTCACTCAAAATTGAAATGTCACACAGTCAGTTTAGTCTATATGACTATAGAGAGTTGCTTGCTGATTTTGCTTTTCATTATTACCCCTTACACTGATGTCTCTACTCCATCATGCTTGCAAAGAGTAGATTATACTTTCTGGTTACAACTTATCATATTCTATTCCTTTAAATGGAAGATGCCTTGCTCCTACAGGAAAGACATTTCATGGAGGGAAGCAACCAGGAACAACTGGGATGGATGCAGTAGATTATTGATATCCTGGTTTCAGTTAGGACAGAGTTAATTTTCCTCCTAGTAGCTGGCAGGGTGCTATGTTTTGGATTAGAATGAGAAGAGCGCTGATAACATGCTGATGTTTTAATTGTTGTAGACCAGTGCTTACACCAAGCCAAGGACTTTTCAGCTTCTCACTCTGTCCTGCCAGGGGGCAGGCTAGGGATGCAGCAGGAGCTGGGAGGGGACAGACCCAGGACAGCTGACCCAAACTGGCCAAAGGGGTATTCCATACCATCTGACGTCATGCTGAACAATATAAGGGGTGGCTAGCCGGGGTGGGGGGGGGCCGGCTGCTCGGGGATAGGCTGGGCATCGGTCAACGGGTGGTGAGCAATTGCATTGTGCATCACTTATTTCGTACACATTATTACAATTAATACTATTATTATTATTATTATTATTGTTGTTATTCTTTTCCCTGTCTTAATAAACTGTCTTTATCTTAACTCACAGACTTCACTTTCCCGTTTCTCTCCCCCATCCCGGGATTGAGGGGGGAGGGTGAGTGAACGGCTGTGTGGTGTTTGACTGCCAGCCGGGCTAAACCACAACAGTCCATTTGGCGCCCAACGTGGGGCTCGAAGGGTTGAGATATCGACAGATTTGACCAGAGTGTGTTAAACTAAAATTGGTATAAGTATTCGACCTGCTTAATAGTTGCTAGTCACAATGTTGATTGCCTTAATCTCAAGTCTGCTGTGCCTGTTTCCCAAATTGAGTTTTATAGCACGTTACTTTCTGTATGTGCTCCCTGTCGTGCTGTTTATCCTTTCCGGGCTCTGGTTTAAGATTGTTATGGTACTGTGTGGTGTAACGATGGCTTATGAAATGATGAGATTTCTGGTCATGACTCTAACCTGGTATTTGTACTCAGCAATGTCGTCGACTCTATACTTTGGAAACCATATCTCAGAAACTATTAGCAATTACACCTATTGCCTTTTTTCATCAGGGAGTCAATCTGTGGAGGGGACAGGGGAAGATATTTTTTCCTACCTGTTCACTCTCCCTTCCTCCTTCACCACCCTCTTATCCCCCGAGCTAGTTACGGTAGCTCTCCAAGATGTTGAATATCCTTGGGATACTCAGACCAGCATGTTCTTGTTGTTATGTCTCCTGAATGCGCTTCAGGTTTTGTTTAAGGTTAAACAACTACTTAGGAATCTCATCCGGAGATCTGTCTTGAGGCGGGATAGTTGCGAGTGGCAGGGAGTGTGGGAGGATATGGGCAGGTTTCTAGAGCAGTGGGCACCTCCAGTGTTTTGGACATTCACCCCTGAACAACTGCAAAATCCTAAAAAACTGGTAGAATGCTTGCAAAAAAGGTGTCATGACTCTGGCAGTTCCAAAGTGACACAAATCACTGTGGCGTGCTGGGGTCTGGCTTGTGCCTATCGAGCTGCAATTGATGCTACTATCAACCTAGTGACAGACCCTGCAGCCGTTCCAGTCCCGGCTCCTGCAGCCGTTCCAGCTCCAGCCCCGCAGCCGTTCCAGCTCCAGCTCCCGCAGCTGTTCCAGCTCCAGCTCCCGCAGCCGTTCCAGCTCCAGCTCCCGCAGCCGTTCCACCTCCCGCAGCCGTTCCAGCTCCAGCTCCCGCAGCTGTTCCAGCTCCAGCTCCTGCAGCCTTTCCAGCCCCTGCAGCTGCTCCAGCTCCTGCAGCCGCTCCCACTCCTGTGGCTAGGTCAGAGAAACGAACTGTAGCAGTGCAAGTTGCCCCTGCAGAGGGTACTCCAACCCCTGTGGCAGACCCTGTGGCTGGGTCAGAGAAGCGAGCTGTAGCAGTGCAAGTTGCCCCTGTAGAAAAGGTGAAAAAATGGTATAGAAACTCAGGTCGTTTAGAACGCAGAAAGTCTTCTGCTAAGTCTGGGTCTGGAGAAGACGGGGCTGGGCCATCAAGTGTGTAGGAGGATGAAGATGAGGATGAGGATGTCGAAAAATCAACAGTAACTACCCGAACCCTATACCAGCGTGAGCTACGAGATGTGCGAAAAGATTTTGGTCGCTGTATAGGTGAACAGCTTGTCACCTGGCTGCTCCAGTGCTGGGACACTGGAGCCAATGGTGTGGAATTAGAGGGCAGGGAAGCCAGGCGGCTGGGATCCCTTGCTAGAGATGCAGGCATTGACAAAGCAATTGGAGATGGAGCACGATCTCACAGCCTCTGGAGGCGTCTCCTGTCAGCTGTGAAGGAAAGGTATCCCTTCAAGGAAGAACTTGTATGTCTACCAGTCAAGTGGACCCCCATGGAGAAGGGAATTCAGTACCTGAGGGAATTAGCCGTACGGGAAGTAATTTATAAGGACCTAGACGATGCACAAACATCCACAGATCCAGATGAAGTCCAGTGTACTCGACCCATGTGGCGGAAGTTTGTACGGAATGCACCATCAACATGGGCCAGCACATTGTCAATAATAACCTGGAAAAACGGTGAAGATCCCACAGTGGGTGACATGGCTAAACAACTCCGGGAGTACGAAGGAAATCTCTCCTCTTCCCTACAGGCCTGCGTCTCGGCTGTGGAGAAACTCTCTGAAGAGTTCCACCAACTTAAAGAGAATTTATCTTCCCCCCCACCTGAACAAACCAGTGGCCACCAACTAAAAGAGAATACTTTGGAGAAACTTTTTGAAGAGGTCCACCAACTTAAAGAGAGTGTATTTTCTTCCCCACCTGTACAAACCAGTGTCTCGGCTATTAGGGGTAAACGTGCATCCGTGCAAAGAAGACAATATGGTGGGTACACACCCCGTACCACCCTGTGGTTTTACCTACGTGACCATGGAGAGGACATGAGAAAATGGGATGGAAAATCTACTGAGACCCTAGAGGCACGGGTACGTGAGTTGCAAAAGAAAACAATCGGGAGAAAGGGGTTCTCTGAAAAGTTTGCTGCTCCAACTTCCAGCAGGCAGTCTTTTAAACACAGAAACGAAGATTCTGACCAGGACTAGAGGGGCCCTGCCTCCAGCCAGGGGGAGGAAAGGGACAACCGAGTTTATTGGACTGTGTGGATTCGATGGCCTGGCACGTCTGACGCACAGAAGTATAAGGCTCTAGTAGACACCGGTGCACAATGTACTCTAATGCCATCAAGCTGTAAAGGGCCAGAGCCCATCTGTATTTATGGCGTGACAGGGGGATCCCAGCAGTTAACTGTATTGGAAGCTGAAGTGAGTCTAACCGGAAATGAGTGGCAAAAGCACCGTATTGTGACTGGCCCGGATGCTCCGTGCATCCTTGGCATAGACTATCTTAGAAGAGGATATTTCAAGGACCCAAAAGGGTTCCGCTGGGCTTTTGGCATAGCTGCCTTAGAGACAGAGGACATGAAACAGTTGTCTACCTTGCCCGGTCTCTCAGAGGACCCTTCTGTTGTGGGGTTGCTGAGGGTTGAAGAACAGCAAGTGCCAATCGCTACCACAACTGTGCACCGGCGGCAATATCGCACCAACCGAGACTCCCTGATTCCCATCCACGAGCTAATTCGTCAACTGGAGAGCCAAGGAGTGATCAGCAAGACCCATTCACCTTTTAATAGTCCCATATGGCCAGTGCGAAAGTCTAATGGTGAGTGGAGACTAACAGTGGACTATCGTGGCCTGAACGAAGTCACGCCACCACTGAGTGCTGCAGTGCCGGACATGCTAGAACTCCAGTACGAACTGGAATCAAAGGCAGCCAAGTGGTATGCCACAACTGATATTGCTAATGCATTTTTCTCCATCCCTCTAGCAGCAGAGTGCAGGCCACAGTTTGCTTTCACTTGGAGGGGAGTCCAATATACTTGGAATCGGCTGCCCCAGGGGTGGAAACATAGCCCTACCATTTGCCATGGACTGATCCAGTCTGCGCTGGAGCAGGGGGAGGCTCCTGAACACCTGCAGTACATCGATGACATCATTGTGTGGGGTGACACTGCAGAGGAAGTTTTCGAGAAAGGGAAGGAAATAGTCCAAATCCTTCTGAAGGCCGGTTTTGCCATAAAACAAAATAAAGTTAAAGGACCTGCACGAGAGATCCAGTTTTTAGGAATAAAATGGCAAGATGGACGTCGTCAAATCCCAATGGATGTGATCAACAAAATAACAGCTATGTCTCCACCAACTAGCAAAAAGGAAACACAAACTTTCCTAGGTGTCGTGGGGTTTTGGAGAATGCATATTCCAAATTACAGTCTGATTGTAAACCCGCTCTACCAAGTAACTCGTAAGAAGAATGCTTTTGAATGGGGCCCTGAGCAACGACAAGCCTTTGAACAAATTAAACAGGAAATAGTTCATGCAGTAGCCCTTGGGCCAGTCCGAACAGGACCAGATGTAAAGAATGTGCTCTACACCGCAGCCGGGGAGAATGGTCCCACCTGGAGCCTCTGGCAGAAAGAACCTGGGGAAACTCGAGGTCGACCCCTGGGGTTTTGGAGTCGGGGATACAGAGGATCTGAGGCCGGCTATACTCCAACCGAAAAGGAGATATTGGCAGCATATGAGGGAGTTCGATCTGCTTCGGAAGTGGTCGGTACAGAAGCGCAGCTCCTCCTGGCACCCCGACTGCCGGTACTGGGTTGGATGTTCAAAGGAAGGGTCCCCTCTACACATCATGCAACTGATGCTATATGGAGCAAGTGGGTTGCACTGATTACTCAGCGGGCTCGGATAGGAAACCCCAGTCGCCCAGGAATCTTGGAAGTGATTATGGACTGGCCAGAAGGCAAGTACTTTGGGATATCATCAGAGGAGGAGGTGGTCCGTGCTGAAGAAGCCCCACTATACAACAAGCTTCCAGAAAATGAGAAGAAATATGCCCTGTTCACTGATGGGTCCTGTCGTATTGTGGGAAAGCATCGGAGATGGAAAGCTGCTGTATGGAGTCCTACATGACGAGTTGCAGAAGCTGCTGAGGGAGAAGGTGAATCGAGTCAGTTTGCAGAAGTGAAAGCCATTCAGCTGGCCTTAGATATTGCTGAACGAGAAAAGTGGCCAGTTCTCTATCTCTATACTGATTCATGGATGGTAGCAAATGCCCTGTGGGGGTGGCTACAGCAATGGAAGCAGAACAACTGGGAACGCCGGGGCAAACCCATCTGGGCTGCTGCATTGTGGCAAGATATTGCTGCCCGGGTAGAGAACCTGGTTGTACAGGTACGCCATGTAGATGCTCATGTGCCCAAGAATCGGGCTACTGAAGAACATCAAAACAACCAGCAGGTGGATCAGGCTGCTAAGATTGAAGTGGCTCAGGTGGACCTGGAGTGGCAACATAAAGGTGAATTATTTATAGCCCGATGGGCCCATGACACCTCGGGCCATCAAGGTAGAGATGCAACATACAGATGGGCTCGTGACCGAGGGGTGGACCTGACCATGGACACTATAGCACAGGTTATTCATGATTGTGAAACATGTGCTGCAATTAAACAAGCCAAACGGTCAAAGCCTCTTTGGTACGGAGGACGATGGCTGAAATATAAATATGGAGAGGCCTGGCAGATTGATTACATCACACTCCCCCAAACCCGCAACGGCAAGCGCCACGTACTTACAATGGTGGAAGCAACCACCGGATGGCTGGAAACATATCCTGTGCCCCATGCCACCGCCCGGAACACTATCCTGGGCCTTGAAAAGCAAGTCCTATGGCGACATGGCACCCCAGAAAGAATTGAGTCAGACAATGGGACTCATTTCTGAAACAACCTTATAGACACTTGGGCCAAAGAACATGGTATTGAGTGGGTGTATCACATCCCTTATCATGCACCAGCCTCCGGGAAAGTTGAACGATACAATGGACTGTTAAAGACTACACTGAAAGCAATGGGTGCTGGGACATTCAAAAATTGGGAAACGCATTTGGCAAAGGCCGCCTGGTTAGTCAATACTAGAGGATCTGCCAACCGAGCTGGACCTGCCCAATCAAACCTGTTACGCACTGTAGAAGGGGATAAAGTTCCTGTAGTGCACGTAAGAAACATGCTGGGTAAGACAGTCTGGGCTACTCCCGCCTCAGGAAAAGGCAAGCCCATTCGTGGGATTGCTTTTGCTCAGGGACCTGGATGCACTTGGTGGGTAATGCAAGAGAATGGGGAGGTCCGGTGTGTACCTCAAGGGGACCTAATACTGGGTGAGAATAGCCCATGAGTTGAATTATAGTATGTTAATTATCATATAACACTGTATGTCATCGCTACCATGGTTGCTATATATCATAGATGAAAATGGTGATTAATTAGGAGGTATTGGAAAGAGTGTAACCTGAGCATGACATAAATGGTATGGAATAAGGGGTGGATATCTGTCCTGGTTTCAGTTAGGACAGAGTTAATTTTCCTCCTAGTAGCTGGCAGGGTGCTATGTTTTGGATTAGAATGAGAAGAGCGCTGATAACATGCTGATGTTTTAATTGTTGTAGAGCAGTGCTTACACCAAGCCAAGGACTTTTCAGCCTCTCGCTCTGTCCTGCTAGCGAGCAGGCTAGGGATGCAGCAGGAGCTGGGAGGGGACAGACCCAGGACAGCTGACCCAAACTGGCCAAAGGGGTATTCCATACCATCTGACGTCATGCTGAACAATATATAGGGGTGGCTAGCCGGGGTGGAGGGGGGGCCGGCTGCTCGGGGATAGGCTGGGCATCGGTCAACGGGTGGTGAGCAATTGCATTGTGCATCACTTATTTCGTACACATTATTACTATTAATACTATTATTATTATTATTATTGTTGTTATTCTTTTCCCTGTCTTAATAAACTGTCTTTATCTCAACTCACAGGCTTCACTTTCCCGTTTCTCTCTCCCATCCCAGAGAGGGAGGTTGGAGGGTGAGCGAACGGCTGTGTGGTGTTTGACTGCCAGCCGGGCTAAACCACAACATTAGCAAAAACTAGTCCTTGCGGTTAGGAAGAAAGCAAACTCAGCAGAATCCTGACCAAGGGTGAAAAGTACACTGTGAGGAAGACTTATGGCCTTCCTCTCTGAGACCACCACCCACAGCCCGACGACCACTGCCCAGAATTGATGAGAGGATCTGCGCAGACGCAGGACACAAAAAACTAATTAGCATGAGAAGCGAGAGTGGGCGGGGTTAGATAATGAATATGTATAGGCGTTAATAAAATATTCATCACTCTGCTGTATAAATTTGGGATGGCTTTTCACTTCAGGTACGCACGATAGGTGGAGAGATCCCCCGTGCATCCAGCGCTGCAATAAAGAATATACCACTTAAAGAAATTGGACTATCGATCTTTGAATCAATCTGGCACCCCAGATGGGACTTCTCCTCTGTCGGACCGCAGGACCCGCTGGGAACAGGACTCCCTAGGGTACCCCCGGGATTTCCCAGAGGGACTCCTCGACTCACCGGATCACTGCGGAGGCAGACAAGGGCCCCATCATTGTAAGTGAGTATATTTCTTATTTTGGTTTGTTTGTTTGGTAGACTGGTCATTTGGAACTGTCTGTAAGTCGGAAGGCGATCTTCTGCAAGACAGTATTTGGTATGTACTTTTGTGATTAATATCATAAGTATATGTTGGGAGGACCTCAAGGAAAGAGCTCGTTCTTGAGGTCCATTTGGAATTGGAACTGTTTATTTCGGGTTAACGAATCTGTTATATGTGGAATTTGACGTTGATTATCGGGATAAGTGCTACGGCAGTGTTGTTAGGAATTTTGGTGGGTTTCTGGTGTTGTTGTAAGGATATACTTGTGTGTATTCTGTGACATTCTTTCATAAAATGGGAGGGCAGCAAAGTGGTGAAATCCCCAAGAAAAGCCCGTTAGGTTGTATATTAAATCATTGGAAGGATGTAGGAGGATCCCCTGGAGGGACTGAAAATAGGAAAACATTAATAAAATATTGTAATCAGTGGTGGCCACTCTATAAGCTGGAATGTGAGGAAAAGTGGCCGTCTAATGGAACTATAAATTATAATACGTTACTGCAGTTAATGTTGTTTTTAAGGAGAGAGGGAAAATGGGATGAGGTGTCCTATGCAGATATGTTTTTCACCTTAAGAAACCACCCGGAATGGCAGAGGGAGTGTGGAATTAACTTAGCCCCACAGGATCCTTTGATCCTGGCAATAGAAAAGGACAAGAGAAAGGAAGGGGCAGGAAAAATGAAGAGATGTTGTTTGGCGTGCAGTATCGGGCAGAGATGTTTGAAATTAAGTGAACCAGAGGAGAGAATAGAGGATTATGTCCTCCCATCCCAGACACTAGAACGGGGTGTGGAGGTAAGCCCAGGGAACGTTAGGGCAAATGAGGGGGATGAAAGGAGGGGGGATGAGAATTTTACCCTGATCACGGCCCGAACCCGAAGTAAGGTCGGACCTATTATTCAAGCCCCGTTACGGCAAGCTATGGGGGCTAATGGGCCAGCCCGGATAAAAGTACCTTTCACAACCGCTGAGTTAGATTCATGGAAGGAAGCTGTGAAAGGATACCGGGATGATCCAGAGCCATGGCTCGAAGATTTGAACTAATTGTGAAAAATTTAGACCCAGATTGGAAAGATATAGAAATAATGCTAGCAGCTCTGTCGGAGACAGAAAAACAGCTGGTAGTAAAAACTGCTCGGACCCAGGTGCAGACACAAGTAACATCAGGAGTTTTGCCAGGGACAGCAGAAACATATGTACCTAGGGTGGACCCGAACTGGGATTATAATGATGAGAATGACTATAGATTGTTGAAAAGGTATCAGGAATGGATAAGGATTGCTCTAGAAAATGCGATACCTAAGTCTGTAAATTGGTCCAGATTGTATATTGTAAAACAGGGCCAAACAGAGACTCCGTCAGAATTTCTTGAACGTTTGAGAACAGCAATGCAAAAATTTACAACGTTAGATCCTTCCTCGGAAGGAGGTAGGCTTCAGCTGGTATCGCTATTTCTGGGACAATCGGCAGAGGATATAAGACAGAAACTTCAAAAGATGAAGGAACCAGATGTGAGGGATTTAGAGAGGTTAGTGGAAGAGGCATGGAGGGTATTTAGGAATCGAGAAGGGAATGAGAGACAAAGGCTGGGTAAGACTATTGCCGCGGCAACTGTTGCGGCTTTACAGAAGCAAGAAGAGCCTTTTCGGAGTAAAGGAAGAGGGAATGGAGGAGGGGGAAGGTCAGCAAGGCCTCCCCTGAGACCGAATCAGTGTGCATATTGTAGGGAAGTGGGTCATTGGAAGAGGGAATGTCCGAAGCAACAGGAGGAGAACAGACTAAGGATAGCTAGTGTATCTCCCGATCGATGAAGTAGACCGGGGGATTCTACCCTAGCAGATCCACTGGTTAAAATTGAGCTAGGGAAGTTAGGACAGGAGGTGGAGTTTTTAATTGACACAGGAGCGACCTACTCTGTGTTAAACCAGAAACTGATACCGGAGGATAAGGATTTTGTAACTGTAATAGGAGCTACGGGCCAGCACGAAAGAGCCTTTTTCCTGAGGCCTTTAAAATATAAATTAGGAAAACAGATGGGAATACATAGGTTTCTATATTTACCAGGATCTCCAAAATCTTTATTAGGGCGGGATCTGCTGGAACAGCTGGAGGCAGAAATTGTTTTTGAAAAAGGAAAGGTTGGGTTAAAAGTGGGAGAAGAACAGCTGATAACCGCGCTAAGCTTAACACTAATACAAGCAGACCCTATCGGTGGGGTGACTTCAGAAATTCTAGACCAAGTTTACCCGGGAGTCTGGGCCACTGACGTTCCCGGACGGGCCAAAAATGCGGCCCCGATAGTGGTTAGACTAAAGCCAGGAGAAAAGCCAGTTAAGATTAAGCAATATCCCCTAAGAATAGAAGATAGGAAAGGAATTAAAGGGATAGTAGATAAGTTTTTACAATATGGGTTGTTGGTTGAGTGTGAATCTGAATATAATACTCCTATACTGCCAATTAAGAAGCCAGATGGGAGGAACTATAGATTGGTGCAGGATTTAAGAGCTATAAATAAGATCACTGAAGATATACACCCCGTGGTAGCGAATCCCTATATACTGCTAACTAAATTAAACGATAATCTAGTTTGGTTTACCGTGCTGGATTTAAAGGATGCCTTCTTCTGTCTGACTTTAGCCCCAGAAAGTCAGAAGCTTTTCGCTTTTGAGTGGGAAAAACCAAACTCGGGACAAAGGGCTCAATTGACCTGGACCGTATTGCCGCAGGGATTCAAAAACAGCCCCACGATTTTCGGGAATCAACTAGCAAAAGAGCTTGAGGGTTGGGAGGCCCCAGACACTGAAGGAGTTCTGCTGCAATACGTTGATGACCTTTTGATAGCCACTGAGAATAGGAGCAGCTGCATGCAATGGATGATAAGTCTCCTTAATTTTCTGGGTTTTAATGGATATCGAGTCTCTCAACAGAAGGCTCAGCTGATTCAGCCACGTGTAACTTACTTGGGGTTTGAGATTTCAGGGGGACAAAGGGAGTTAGGAACAGAACAGAAAGAAGCTATCTGCCGTACCCCAGAACCACAGACCATCAAGGAATTATGAACTTTTCTAGGGATGACAGGTTGGTGCCGCCTATGGATTAATAATTATGGACTAATTGTAAAACCCCTATATGACCTCATCAAGAATAACCAATCAAAATTGGTCTGGACGGGGGAAGCACGGCCTGCCTTTAAGAAGCTTAAATTGGAGCTAATGCGAGCACCAGCTTTGGGTTTACCGGACTTGTCTAAACCCTTTTGGTTGTACTCCTATGAGAGACAAGGGATGGCCCTGGGGGTGCTGGCACAGAAGTTGGGCCCCTACAGAAGAGCTGTGGCCTACTTTTCTAAACAATTGGATGAAGTAAGTAAAGGTTGGCCAGGTTGCCTTCGAGCAGTGGCCGCTGTTATCATGAATATACAGGAGGCTCGGAAGTTCACTATGGGACAGAAGATAACCGTGCTGGTATCACACACTGTCTCGGCAGTCTTGGAACAGAAAGGGGCACACTGGTTATCCCCTCAAAGATTTTTAAAATACCAAGCGATACTGGTGGAGCAAGATGACGTAGAAATTGTGGTTACTAACATTGTGAACCTAGCTTCTTTCCTTAGCAATGCTCCTGACGAGCCAGTGGTCCACGATTGTATCGAAACTATGGAAACAGTGTATTCTAGCCGACCAGATCTCAAAGAGGAGCCCTTGGAAGATGCAGACGAATCATGGTATACTGATGGAAGCAGCTTTGTGAAACAAGGACAACGCAAAGCAGGGTATGCGGTGACGACCACTCAACAGGTAATTGAGTCGAAACCATTACCCCTTGGGACGTCTGCTCAAAAAGCAGAAATAATCGCTCTCACACGAGCATTGGAACTAGCAGCAAGAAAGAAAGTAAATATCTGGACAGACTCTAAGTATGCGTTTGGTGTGGTGCATGCGCATGGGGCTATTTGGAAGGAACGGGGATTATTGACTGCCCAAGGAAAACAAATAAAGCATGCTGAAGAAATTTTGAAGTTATTAGAAGCAGTAAAGCAACCGGAGAAAGTGGCTGTTATGCACTTCCGGGGACACCAAAGAGGAACCGCCGACTTCGAGGTAGGGAATCGATTGGCTGATCAGGAAGTGAAAAGGGTGGCCGAGGTGGCTGAGGTGGAGGCGCTTACTTTAATACCAGACGGTAAAATACAAACTTTAGGTGAAGGACAGGAACCTAGGTACACACAGGAAGATCAAAAACTAATTGAGGACTTGAAAGGGAAAGTAAGATTAGATGGATGGGTATATTTGAAAGATAATAGAATTGTGATACCCTCTTAATTTAATATGGCCTACGGTCATGGCGGAACATAATAAGACTCATTGGGGAGCAGACACCTTGTATAAAAATCTGAGTCGAGTCTTAGTGGGAAGAAATCTGTATACTACGGTAAAACAAGTAACCCAACAATGCAGTATTTGTTTGCATCATAACCCTAACACAGAAAATAGGGTAAAGTTCGGAATAATTGGTAAAGGAAACTATCCCGGACAACAATGGCAAATTGATTTTTCAGAACTGCCTAGAAAAGGGGGGTATCGATATTTGTTAGTTTCAACAGATACTTTCTCAGGGTGGCCAGAGGCTTTTCCCTGTCGAACTAACAAGGCAAGGGAGGTGGTCAAGGTTTTATTAAATGAGATAATACCACGGTTTGGAATTCCGGCGGCAATGTCCTCACATAGGGGCTCCCATTTTTGTGCACAAATAGTCCAACAAGTAAGTAAGGTCCTAGGGGTAGATTGGCAACTCCATACCCCTTACAGACCACAGGCAAGCGGGCAAGTGGAGAAAATGAATCACCTAATTAAACAACAAATGGCCAAAATCGGACAAGAAACTAACTTGCCGTGGCCTCAGTCTCTTCCCTTAGCTTTGCTCAGAATTAGAGTGAAACCGCGGACAAAGGAGAATCTAAGCCCTTTTGAAATATTATACGGAAGGCCCTATCAGTTTTTGTTCAGCGGGGAGGATCTGACGCAATTGGGGTCAGGATACTTGTATAATTATTTAATAGGACTCCAAAAACAGTTGAATCAAATATCTAAAGTTGTCTCAGGAACCAGGGCTAGAGGGCTGGACCAACCAATCCACCCCTTTAAACCTGGGGATTATGTGTATATAAAAGTATTTACAGGTCACCCTTTGGAGGAAAAGTGGACGGGACCATACCAAGTGCTGCTGACAACGCATACTGCTATCAAGATCAAGGAGCAAGCAGCTTGGATCCACTATTCAAGGGTGAAGAAGGCACCTGGGAAAATATGGACCGCTACTCCAACTGGGCCAGTCGAGTTGCGGTTCTCCAGATCCTAATGATTGTGGGAATATGGTTCTCGGGTTCAGGTTGGGCGGCCTGGGATGAGAACTTACATCTGTCCCTAGTACAGAAAATATCTCAAGCTATTAATAGGATGAATTGTTGGGTATGTACCCATATGCCGGAGCATGGGAACAAGGGTGTATCATTAATTGGAATCCCCTTACCTGCAAATATATCTTGGACTAATTTATGGGTGAATACTTCTTGGAGTCGAAAGTATGAGGAGGTTTTAGGATTAGAAGTAAGTAGCCCCACATCATCGGAATCATATTACACATGCGTGCAGAGATGCAATCCACCTAAAGGTATGGGAAAGCTGGACTGTATAAATACAAATACTACTTACGTGGGGAATCAAACGTCCTGCAATCGAACAATAGATATTAGCACTCCTAGCGGTTGGGCGAACTCAACCAGCTGGCCGGTGCCAGAGGGAAAAGGATGGTATTGGCTATGCAATGATACGGCTCGAAAGGTGTTGTCCGAAAATTGGAAAGGGACTTGCACCCTTGGGGCGGTAGTCCCCAATATGACAGTACATGTTGGATTATCCCAAGGTTATCTAAGGAATCATTTTCGGAGAATTGGACGGGAGGTTAGCAATCCACTGGTGGAGAGACCCACCGCCTTTCATAATTTTGTTCGATGGTTTATCCCATGGCTAGGGGTAAGTGAATTGGAGAAAATGATAGTCAACATCTCCGCCATAATAGAAAGGCTGGAGAATAGAACTTTGGATGTTATGGCGGCACAACAAGAAGAGATATCCAGTTTATCTCAGGTCGTGTTACAGAATAGGATGGCACTTGATCTATTGTTAGCGGCTCAAGGAGGGGTTTGTACGGTGGTTAGTACAAGTTGTTGTATGTACATAGACCAAAGTGGAAGGGTCTCTACCGACTTGGAAGAACTATGGAAGCAAACTAGGGTTCCACATGAGATTGGTAAGGATAACCTTTCGTGGAGCTTTGGAGAAATATGGAATAAGTTAACTTCTTGGTTGCCCAGCTTCCAGTGGCTAAAACAAGTTTTTATTGTTTTAATGGTACTATTGGCAATAGGTGTGTTTGTATGCATGCTATTTAGATGCTTGCTTTGTTGCATTACCGCTAATGATAATAGCATTTAATGCAAAAGAATTTGCATGGGGCAAGAAAAGGGGGGATTGATTAGAGAAGTTGAGATAAAGGAGGAATAAAATGTAAACAGACCATTATGTATAGGACAGGAAACAGATGTATGGACAATATATTTCAAACAGGACATTGGAGGACAATATATCTCAAACTGGACATTGGAACACAAGATAAAGAAATAATTAGCAAAAACTAGTCCTTGCGGTTAGGAAGAAAGCAAACTCAGCAGAATCCTGACCAAGGGTGAAAAGTACACTGTGAGGAAGACTTATGGCCTTCCTCTCTGAGACCACCACCCACAGCCCGACGACCACTGCCCAGAATTGATGAGAGGATCTGCGCAGACGCAGGACACAAAAAACTAATTAGCATGAGAAGCGAGAGTGGGCGGGGTTAGATAATGAATATGTATAGGCGTTAATAAAATATTCATCACTCTGCTGTATAAATTTGGGATGGCTTTTCACTTCAGGTACGCACGATAGGTGGAGAGATCCCCCGTGCATCCAGCGCTGCAATAAAGAATATACCACTTAAAGAAATTGGACTATCGATCTTTGAATCACTTCCTCCCTTCCTTCCTTCCTCCCTCCCTCCCTTCCTTCCTTCCTTCCTTCCTGTCTTTCTTTCTTTCTTTCTTTCTTTCTTTCTTTCTTTCTTTCTTTTTGTTTTTCTTTCTTTCTTTCTTTGTCTTAGTGAAACAACTGAGATATACCACACTGATTCCTCAGAAATATTGATGGCAATTGTGGGAATAGAAATGTTGTTTTTGCAGTGTTACATTGTTTAGAAGGAAGGAATGTGGTATTGAGATATGCTTACAGTGATAAGAAAGCTCAGCAGGTGACCTCGTAAATGCAGACAACCAGACTCCTTAGAGCGATCAGGTGAAAATCACTATGTTAAGTCAAGCCAGATAAGGGGAGAAAACATTACCACCTCAAAAACAGGCCGGCAACTGAAGGCCAGGCATTGTCTGTGAAGCATCAGATAGATTGTGAACCTGGATTACCCACTCCAGTGGGGAAACAGGGGAGGGTCCTGTCATCAAAAAGTATATAAACTGTGTTTTGGAACTAGTAGGTGCGCTCTCCTGCTTGTGGGGCGCCCGCCATTGCAATCGCGAATAAATTACTACTTCACTGAGATCCTCGCCTGAGCCTAAGTTATTGGCTACGGAGTGTTTCTCACATAATCGAGGCCTCTATTTTCCATCACAGATTTTCTCCTGCTTTCTATCCATGTGAACTGCTGCAGATACAGTCTTACACAATGGGTAATGTAATGACCTCTATTCATTTATAGTAAGTTATACAGTGTTGTGAAGTCCATGAAATATTTAACACTAATAAACAGGATAATCATTACTTTAATGTATAATGAGAAAGTAAATTAAGTAACTCACATTTAAATAAAATATAAATACTTTATGCAGTTTCAATTTACCACATTGTGGCAGTAATCCATTTAAAGTCAATGAACAACATAATTGAATGGCTCATGTTGACTTGCGGAAATCAGACTCCATAACCTCGGAATAGTTATGAAGCAGGTATGTTTATTCGGCGCTGTGCACACATGCCGGACACAAGGGAGATAGCTCCACCTAACATGTGCACCAATGGTTACTGGCAGTGTGCTTATATTACTGGGACAAAGAGATATTCGTTTCATTTCCCGTAAGTCTCCTGTATATTCATCAGGTCTCTGAAAAATCATTAACGTAGGTTCCATCTCTATTCGTATGCATACTGGAGTCCTTGGGTGGTTGGTCGTCTGGCATACTCTGGTGGTCTTTTGTTGAAGGCCAGAAGTCTTCCTCACTGCTTATCTTCTGGCCTTTCCTGTCTTTGACAGACTTCAGCAGTTAAGCCAGTTCTTGCTGGTTCAATTAACTATGCATACAGTCTTTTGTTCCCTTATCTTTGGGTCGTTAACATACAATTGTGCTAGCTAAGACCTAGGAATCACCATCCTTTATCTTGTTCCCTGTCTCAAGTCCTCCCTTTTCTTTATCCTAGGCAAATTCTTTTGCTTATAACACTCCTCCTTGATTCAAAGTTTTCATAAAATTCTTACCAGTTTCTACCTGGTGCTTGATTCGGTTACACTTACAGGTTTCATAATTATCTAGTTCTTTCATACAGCACCAAAATGCACACTGTACCAATACACAGGTTAAGAATATTAGTAAAAGCAAGATCAATATTCCTATAAACAATTGCTTAAGCCAAGAAAAGTTGGGTGACCAAGAGGTCAGTTTGTTCCATAATTCTCGAACCCACGAGGTGTCATCTTGAACTACCTTATGTAAGATCTTGGTCTTTTCCCAAATATTTTTGAGATCAGTCTCAATTCGTCCTGCCTCATTTACGCACATACAGCAACTAATATTTATTAAAGTGCATACTTCCCCTTGGGAGGATAATAAAAGGTCTAGTGCCTAAAACGTTCTTATTGATTTGTTCTAGTTGTTTGCCCAAAACTATAACATGTTGTTGCAAATATTGGTTTCCTACTTGTGTTAGATCTTCTCCTTTGTATGGCATTTGGTAAGGCCTGCCATACAATATCTCAAAGGGGCTTAGTTTTACCAATACATATTGGTTTCCTGACAGATTTTAGCAATCCATTCTTTTATCAAATGATTCATTTTTTCACTTGGCCATTTGCCTGTGGCCTATACAGAGTGTGTTGCTGCCAATCAATCCCCAGCGCTTTGCTGACTTGTTGGGTCAGTTCTGCAGTGAAGTGTGGTCCCCTGTCAGATGACATTACTGAGGGTACACCAAATCTCGGTGTAATTTCATTCAACAATACTTTGAACAGTTCTCTGGCTTTGTTAGTTCTACATGGGAATGCTCCTGGCCATCTGGAAAAGGTGTCTGTTAGTACCAATGGGCATCTAAACCCCCCTTTTCTTGGGAGTTCGAAAAAATCAGTTTGCCACTGTTTCCCACGAACATTTCCCTTCCCTATTGTTCCCATTTGAGGTTTGATTCCTGTCTGTGGGTTATTTTTAAGACATATGACGCATTGTTTCAATACCTGTCTGACAATGGTGTACAAATTAGGTCCTATCCATTTTCTACTTAAAAACTGTTATAATACTTCAGCTCCCCAGCATGCTTTATTATGTTCTCCAATTACCATCTAATATAATATGGTATCTCAGTTCTCCCATCAGTTATTTGTGTTAAACCTGTAGGTAACACTTTCCGTTTACATCTTCAATTAATTGCTTATCAATCTTAGAATATTCTACTTCATTTTCTAAGGCTTTTCTTAATACTGGTGTTCTGTTACTGGCACTAGTGCCAAAATTTCTCTCAGATGCCCTTTCTGCCGCCCCTTTGGCTTTTGTGTCATCCAGTCTATTTCCTCTTCCAATATCAGTATCCCCTGTTTGATGTCCTTTACAGTGCATAATGGCAACTTTGATAGGCAGGTATACCGCTTGGAGTAACTTCAGTATCTCTTCTGCATGTTTAATTGAGGATGATAAGAGTCCTCTCTCCTTCCAAATTGCCCCATGTGCATGCACCACACCAAAGGCATATTTCTAATCTGTCCAAATGTTAATTCTTTTCCCTTTTGCCAGCTCAAGAGCTCTTACCAAGGCGATGATTTCAGCCTTTTGGGCTGATGTTTGTTACCACATATCTTGTGGGATGAACTCCCTCGAGGACAAAGCTGCTGCCATCTATATACCAATCCTCCGCATCTTCTAGGGGTGTTTCCTTTAAGTCTGGTCGGCTGGAGTATACCATGTCCATGGTCTTGATGCAATCATGAATGGGTGATCTGGAAACTCTGAAAGAGGCTGGGTTCACAGTATTAGTGCCGAAAAAATTAATAAACTAATAGTCCATTCTACACATTCCTTTTCTTCTTAGGTAGCTATCAACAGGTCATTTACGTATTGCAACAGTGTCCCCTTTTCCTGAAGGGGTTTTCCAAGCTTCAAGATCACAGGCTAGTTGTTTCCTGAATATGGTGGGGCTATTCTTGAACCCCTGTGGTAACACTGTCCAAGTAAGCTGAGTTTTTCGTCCTCTATTAGGATTTTCACATTCAAAGGCAAAGAGTTTCTAGCTTTCAATTGCCATGGGCAGGCAGAAAAAGGCATCCTTCAAATCTAGTACTGTGAACCAAACTTGACCGTTTTCTAATTTTGTCAAAAGGTTATAAGGGTTGGCTACTACAGGGTATAAATCTTTTGTGATCCTATTGATGGCCCTTAAATCCTGGACTATACAATAGGTTTCATATGCCTTTCTAACTGGGCCTATATGGAGTATTATATTCTGACTCACATTATACTAATAGTCCATATTTAAGAAAGTTATTGATTATTCCTTCCATTCCCCGTCTGTCTTCCACCTTTAGTGGGTATTGCTTTTGGCATACCTTGAGAGCATTTTCCTTTAAATCTTTTTTTTTTTTTTTCTTTCCTCCAGGTACTACATTCTTTGCTCTCCCAGGTATTCCTGTAGCCCAAACTCATGGACACTTGGTTCATAATTACATCCATTCAGGGAGTCCTGGCTGGATGTTGTGGTTTAGCCCGGCTGGCAGCCAAACACCACACAGCCGTTCGCTCACCCTCCCCCCTCCCTCTCTGGGATGGGGGAGAGAAACGGGAAAGTGAAGTCTGTGAGTTGAGATAAAGACAGTTTATTAAGACAGGGAAAATAATAACAATAATAATAATAACAATAATAATAATAATAATAATAATAATAGTATTAATAGTAATAATGTGTACGAAATAAGTGATGCACAATGCAATTGCTCACCACCCGCTGACCGACGCCCAGCCTATCCCCGAGCAGCCGGCCCCCCCCCTCCACCCCGGCTAGCCACCCCTATATATTGTTCAGCATGACGTCAGATGGTATGGAACACCCCTTTGGCCAGTTTGGGTCAGCTGTCCTGGGTCTGTCCCCTCCCAGCTCCTGCTGCATCCCTAGCCTGCTCGCTAGCAGGACAGAGCGAGATGCTGAAAAGTCCTTGGCTTGGTGTAAGCACTGCTCTACAACAATTAAAACATCAGCGTGTTATCAGCGCTCTTCTCATTCTAATCCAAAACATAGCACCCTGCCAGCTACTAGGAGGAAAATTAACTCTGTCCTAACTGAAACCAGGACAGATATCCACCCCTTATTCCATACCATTTATGTCACGCTCAGGTTACACTCTTTCCAATACCTTCTAATTAATCACCATTTTCATCTATGATATATAGCAACCATGGCAGTGATGACATACAGTGTTATATGATAATTAACATACTATAATTCAACTCATGGGCTATTCTCACCCAGTATTAGGTCCCCTTGAGGTACACACCGGACCTCCCCATTCTTTTGCATTACCCACCAAGTGCATCCAGGTCCCTGGGCAAAAGCAATCCCACGAATGGGCTTGCCTTTTCCTGAGGCGGGAGTAGCCCAGACTGTCTTACCCAGCATGTTTCTTACGTGCACTACAGGAACTTTATCCCCTTCTACAGTGCGTAACAGGTTTGATTGGGCAGGTCCAGCTCGGTTGGCAGATCCTCTAGTATTGACTAACCAGGTGGCCTTTGCCAAATGTGTTTCCCAATTTTTGAATGTCCCAGCACCCATTGCTTTCAGTGTAGTCTTTAACAGTCCATTGTATCGTTCAACTTTCCTGGAGGCTGGTGCATGATAAGGGATATGATACACCCACTCAATACCATGTTCTTTGGCCCAAGTGTCTGTAAGGTTGTTTCGGAAATGAGTCCCATTGTCTGACTCAATTCTTTCTGGGGTGCCATGTCGCCATAGGACTTGCTTTTCAAGGCCCAGGATAGTGTTCCGGGCGGTGGCATGGGGCACAGGATATGTTTCCAGCCATCCGGTGGTTGCTTCCACCACTGTAAGTACGTGGCGCTTGCCGTTGCGGGTTTGGGGGAGTGTGATGTAATCAATCTGCCAGGCCTCTCCATATTTGTATTTCAGCCATCGTCCTCCATACCAGAGAGGCTTTGACCGTTTGGCTTGTTTAATTGCAGCACATGTTTCACAATCATGAATAACCTGTGCTATAGTGTCCATGGTCAGGTCCACCCCTCGGTCACGAGCCCATCTGTATGTTGCATCTCTACCTTGATGGCCTGAGGTGTCATGGGCCCATCGGGCTATAAATAATTCACCTTTATGTTGCCAGTCCAGGTCCACCTGAGCCACTTCAATCTTAGCAGCCTGATCCACCTGCTGGTTGTTTTGATGTTCTTCAGTAGCCCGATTCTTGGGCACATGAGCATCTACATGGCGTACCTTTACAACCAGGTTCTCTACCCGGGCAGCAATATCTTGCCACAATGCAGCAGCCCAGATGGGTTTGCCCCGGCGTTCCCAGTTGTTCTGCTTCCATTGCTGTAGCCACCCCCACAGGGCATTTGCTACCATCCATGAATCAGTATAGAGATAGAGAACTGGCCACTTTTCTCGTTCAGCAATATCTAAGGCCAGCTGAACGGCTTTCACTTCTGCAAACTGACTCGATTCACCTTCTCCCTCAGCAGCTTCTGCAACTCGTCGTGTAGGACTCCATACAGCAGCTTTCCATCTCTGATGCTTTCCCACAATACGACAGGACCCATCAGTGAACAGGGCATATTTCTTCTCATTTTCTGGTAGCTTGTTGTACAGTGGGGCTTCTTCAGCACGGACCACCTCCTCCTCTGATGATATCCCAAAGTACTTGCCTTCTGGCCAGTCCATAATCACTTCCAGGATTCCTGGGCGACTGGGGTTTCCTATTCGAGCCCGCTGAGTAATCAGTGCAACCCACTTGCTCCATGTAGCATCAGTTGCATGATGTGTAGAGGGGACCCTTCCTCTGAACATCCAACCCAGTACCGGCAGTCGGGGTGCCAGGAGGAGCTGCGCTTCAGTACCGACCACTTCCGAAGCAGATCGAACTCCCTCATATGCTGCCAATATCTCCTTTTCGGTTGGAGTATAGCGGGCCTCAGATCCTCTGTATCCCCGACTCCAAAACCCCAGGGGTCGACCTCGAGTTTCCCCAGGTTCTTTCTGCCAGAGGCTCCAGGTGGGACCATTCTCCCCGGCTGCGGTGTAGAGCACATTCTTTACATCTGGTCCTGTTCGGACTGGCCCAAGGGCTACTGCATGAACTATTTCCTGTTTAATTTGTTCAAAGGCTTGTCGTTGCTCAGGGCCCCATTCAAAAGCATTCTTCTTACGAGTTACTTGGTAGAGCGGGTTTACAATCAGACTGTAATTTGGAATATGCATTCTCCAAAACCCCACGACACCTAGGAAAGTTTGTGTTTCCTTTTTGCTAGTTGGTGGAGACATAGCTGTTATTTTGTTGATCACATCCATTGGGATTTGATGACGTCCATCTTGCCATTTTATTCCTAAAAACTGGATCTCTCGTGCAGGTCCTTTAACTTTATTTTGTTTTATGGCAAAACCGGCCTTCAGAAGGATTTGGACTATTTCCTTCCCTTTCTCGAAAACTTCCTCTGCAGTGTCACCCCACACAATGATGTCATCGATGTACTGCAGGTGTTCAGGAGCCTCCCCCTGCTCCAGCGCAGACTGGATCAGTCCATGGCAAATGGTAGGGCTATGTTTCCACCCCTGGGGCAGCCGATTCCAAGTATATTGGACTCCCCTCCAAGTGAAAGCAAACTGTGGCCTGCACTCTGCTGCTAGAGGGATGGAGAAAAATGCATTAGCAATATCAGTTGTGGCATACCACTTGGCTGCCTTTGATTCCAGTTCGTACTGGAGTTCTAGCATGTCCGGCACTGCAGCACTCAGTGGTGGCGTGACTTCGTTCAGGCCACGATAGTCCACTGTTAGTCTCCACTCACCATTAGACTTTCGCACTGGCCATATGGGACTATTAAAAGGTGAATGGGTCTTGCTGATCACTCCTTGGCTCTCCAGTTGACGAATTAGCTCGTGGATGGGAATCAGGGAGTCTCGGTTGGTGCGATATTGCCGCCGGTGCACAGTTGTGGTAGCGATTGGCACTTGCTGTTCTTCAACCCTCAGCAACCCCACAACAGAAGGGTCCTCTGAGAGACCGGGCAAGGTAGACAACTGTTTAATGTCCTCTGTCTCTAAGGCAGCTATGCCAAAAGCCCAGCGGAACCCTTTTGGGTCCTTGAAATATCCTCTTCTAAGATAGTCTATGCCAAGGATGCACGGAGCATCCGGGCCAGTCACAATACGGTGCTTTTGCCACTCATTTCCGGTTAGACTCACTTCAGCTTCCAATACAGTTAACTGCTGGGATCCCCCTGTCACGCCATAAATACAGATGGGCTCTGGCCCTTTACAGCTTGATGGCATTAGAGTACATTGTGCACCGGTGTCTACTAGAGCCTTATACTTCTGTGCGTCAGACGTGCCAGGCCATCGAATCCACACAGTCCAATAAACTCGGTTGTCCCTTTCCTCCCCCTGGCTGGAGGCAGGGCCCCTCTAGTCCTGGTCAGAATCTTCGTTTCTGTGTTTAAAAGACTGCCTGCTGGAAGTTGGAGCAGCAAACTTTTCAGAGAACCCCTTTCTCCCGATTGTTTTCTTTTGCAACTCACGTACCCGTGCCTCTAGGGTCTCAGTAGATTTTCCATCCCATTTTCTCATGTCCTCTCCATGGTCACGTAGGTAAAACCACAGGGTGGTACGGGGTGTGTACCCACCATATTGTCTTCTTTGCACGGATGCACGTTTACCCCTAATAGCCGAGACACTGGTTTGTACAGGTGGGGAAGAAAATACACTCTCTTTAAGTTGGTGGACCTCTTCAAAAAGTTTCTCCAAAGTATTCTCTTTTAGTTGGTGGCCACTGGTTTGTTCAGGTGGGGGGGAAGATAAATTCTCTTTAAGTTGGTGGAACTCTTCAGAGAGTTTCTCCACAGCCGAGACGCAGGCCTGTAGGGAAGAGGAGAGATTTCCTTCGTACTCCCGGAGTTGTTTAGCCATGTCACCCACTGTGGGATCTTCACCGTCTTTCCAGGTTATTATTGACAATGTGCTGGCCCATGTTGATGGTGCATTCCGTACAAACTTCCGCCACATGGGTCGAGTACACTGGACTTCATCTGGATCTGTGGATGTTTGTGCATCGTCTAGCTCCGTATAAATTACTTCCCGTACGGCTAATTCCCTCAGGTACTGAATTCTCTTCTCCATGGTGGTCCACTTGACTGGTAGACATACAAGTTCTTCCTTGAAGGGATACCTTTCCTTCACAGCTAACAGGAGACGCCTCCAGAGGCTGTGAGATCATGCTCCATCTCCAATTGCTTTGTCAATGCTTGCATCTCTAGCAAGGGATCCCAACCGCTTGGCTTCCCTGCCCTCTAATTTCACACCATTGGCTCCAGTGTCCCAGCACCGGAGCAGCCAGGTGACAAGCTGTTCACCTATACAGCGACCAAAATCTTTTCGCACATCTCGTAGCTCACGCTGGTATAGGGTTCGGGTAGTTACTGTTGACTTACTGACATCCGCATCCTCATCTTCATCCTCCTGCACACTTGATGGCCCAGCCTCGTCTTCTCCACACCCAGACTTAGCAGAAGACTTTCTGCGTTCTAAACGACCTGAGTCTCTATACCATTTTTTCACCTTTTCTACAGGGGCAACTTGCACTGCTACAGTTCGTTTCTCCGACCCAGCCACAGGGTCTGCCACAGGGGTTGGAATACCCTCTGCAGGGGCAACTTGCACTGCTACAGTTCGTTTCTCTGACCCAGCCACAGGAGTGGGAACGGCTGCAGGAGCTGGAACGGCTGCAGGGGCTGGAAAGGCTGCAGGAGCTGGAGCTATAACAGCTGCAGAGGCTGGAACGGCTGCGGGAGCTGGAGCTGGGACGGCTGCGGGAGCTGGAGCTGGAACGGCTGCGGGAGCTGGAACAGCTGCGGGAGCTGGAGCTGGAACGGCTGCGGGAGCTGGAACGGCTGCGGGAGCTGGATCCGGGACGGCTGCGGGAGCTGGAGCTGGAACAGCTGCGGGAGCTGGAGCTGGAACGGCTGCGGGAGCTGAAGCTGGAATGGCTGCAGGAGCCGGGACTGGAACGGCCGCAGGGTCTGTTACTAGGTTGATAGTAGCATCAATTGCAGCTCGATAGGCACAAGCCAGACCCCAGCACGCCACAGTGATTTGTGTCACTTTGGAACTGCCAGAGTCATGACACCTTTTTTTCAAGCATTCTACCAGTTTTTTTAGGATTTTGCAGTTGTTCAGGGGTGAATGTCCAAAACACTGGAGGCGCCCACTGCCCTAGAAACCTGCCCATATCCTCCCACACTCCCTGCCACTCGCAAATATCCCGCCTCAAGACAGATCTCCGGATGAGATTCCTAAGTAGTTGTTTAACCTTAAACAAAACCTGAAGCACATTCAGGAGACATAACAACAAGAACATGCTGGTCTGAGTATCCCAAGGATATTCAACATCTTGGAGAGCTACCGTAACTAGCTCGGGGGATAAGAGGGTGGTGAAGGAGGAAGGGAGAGTGAACAGGTAGGAAAAAATATCTTCCCCTGTCCCCTCCAGAGACTGACTCCCTGATGAAAAAAGGCAATAGGTGTAATTGCTAATAGTTTCTGAGATATGGTTTCCGAAGTATAGAGTCGACGACAGTGCTGAGTACAAATACCAGGTTAGAGTCATGACCAGAAATCTCATCATTTCATAAGCCATCGTTACACCACACAGTACCATAACAATCTTAAACCAGGGCCCGGAAAGGATAAACAGCACGACAGGGAGCACATACAGAAAGTAACTTGCTATAAAACTCAATTTGGGAAACAGGCACAGCAGACTTGAGATTAAGGCAATCAACATTGTGACTAGCAACTATTAAGCAGGTCGAATACTTATACCAATTTTAGTTTAACACACTCTGGTCAAATCTGTCGATATCTCAACCGTTCGAGCCCCACGTTGGGCGCCAAATGGACTGTTGTGGTTTAGCCCGGCTGGCAGCCAAACACCACACAGCCGTTCGCTCACCCTCCCCCCTCCCTCTCCGGGATGGGGGAGAGAAATGGGAAAGTGAAGCCTGTGAGTTGAGATAAAGACAGTTTATTAAGACAGGGAAAAGAATAACAACAATAATAATAATAATAATAACAATAATAATAATAATAATAGTATTAATTGTAATAATGTGTACGAAATAAGTGATGCACAATGCAATTGCTCACCACCCGCTGACCGATGCCCAGCCTATCCCCGAGCAGCCGGCCCCCCCCCCTCCACCCCGGCTAGCCACCCCTATATATTGTTCAGCATGACGTCAGATGGTATGGAATACCCCTTTGGCCAGTTTGGGTCAGCTGTCCTGGGTCTGTCCCCTCCCAGCTCCTGCTGCATCCCTAGCCTGCTCGCTAGCAGGACAGAGCGAGATGCTGAAAAGTCCTTGGCTTGGTGTAAGCACTGCTCTACAACAATTAAAACATCAGCATGTTATCAGCGCTCTTCTCATTCTAATCCAAAACATAGCACCCTGCCAGCTACTAGGAGGAAAATTAACTCTGTCCTAACTGAAACCAGGACACTGGAGCTTTCTCTGGACTTGCCAGGGATAATATGTAACTTTTATTTCCATTTTCCTTTGTTCAAAAGAAATTTTGCATCCAATTTTTCCAGCAAGTCCCTTCTTAATAAGGGTCTTGGTGAATTGGGCAAGTATAAAAATTGATGTACTCCATTTTCTCCCAATTTAAATTTCAAGCATTGCAAAAAAAAAAAACAAAAACAAACCTAACAAACCAAAACAAACAAACAAAAAACAAACCACCTCTTCCTGTTGGCCAGTTGCTCCTATTACATTTACAGACTCAGCACTTTTCCAGAATCAATTTTTGAATTAACACTGAGAAAGAGGCTCCCATAACCAACAAAAAAATCCAAGCCTATCTCTTCATTCTCTAGCTTTATTTCAACCAGTGGACTTGCTAGGGTAGATGCCCCAGGTCCCTGTCATTCCTGCTCTGACTGTTGCAACTTTATCCTGCAACCTAAGGCAATCCCTTTTTTTTTTTCTTTTTTCTTTTTCTTTTCCTCAATGTCCTTCCTTCTTCTTTCTTTCTGTTCTAGTGCAGACACTGTTTGCCGTGGCTATTTGCCTGCCATTTTGCAAACCCTTAGTGCTTTATGTAACAGGATTGCTTCTTTAGCTGGAAAAGCTTCTAAAAATGTGATCCCCCTAACTGAATCACACATTAGAAAGAGGGAAAAATCACAAAATTGCAAGTCTTTTGAAAATTCTGCAATGTGAAGTTCACTGCTCTCTGATATTGCTCTTTTAAGAATTTCAGTAGATAATGTCAGAAAAAAGTGTGTGTGTGTGTGTGTGTATATATATATATATATAAAACTCTCTTGAGGAATCCTTTCTGTCTTTTGCAACTTAACATATTCTGGCTTCATTTAAAGTAAAAAATTATAAGTACCTGCCTTTCTACCCTATGTCCAAGCTGTATTTCTCCAAAAACATTTATTTTCTCCAAGGAAAGCATACATCAGGGTATTTGATGTTTAACAAAGGGGGCCAGTAAGTCGTAGGGGATGCCCGCGCTTGGCTGGGGCTGCTGGTAAACTGCGCAGAGACATCTGGCGTATGGCATAGTCCCCATAAGGGAGGAGGGTACCCTACAGGCTGACCGATATAGTGGTCAAGGGGATTTGGTGACCAAAAGAGTGGTTGCTAGCAATCTTGTGAGCAGATCGAGCAAATCTGAGGTTACCGCTGCATCCCAGTATTGGGAGCCAGGACAGACCTGCTCATGACTGTATAAGAAGCAGGAGAAGGGTAAGCGGGACCCTCACAATTGTGACAAGGTTACCTGGGTAATATTTGCAGCTGCTGGAGGGATATTAACTGGAGTGGTAATAACTGCATGTCATATTTTTAAATGTCCGGGTATCTCGCGTTGAAAGCATTTGTGTAAATGTCTTTGAGACAACATATTGTTGTGAAGTGAGTTACTCCATGAGGAACATGGCCAGAGACGATACAAACAAGTTTGGTTATTGTTTTAAGTGATATAGTCTTGTGGTATGAATGAGAAGGTCAAGGCCGCCTCTTTGTGTGATTGCGTGGTTGTGCTGTGTGAGTGAGATGCTGTGGGAGAGTGGCCATGGGGGTCGACAAGCCCCATTGTTGGTGATAACATCGTACTCTTAACGATGAGGCCATGAGGAGTGTAATGAGGCCATGAGGAATGTAAAGAGTTTAGAAGAAACAAAGAAGGGTGATTCAGGAGATGCCTTGCTGTCTCAGACTGCTTGTTCTCCAGCCGTTAAGGCATGGAAGTTGCTGGGTGTTTGCTGTTGCCGGGCAAAGTCGTTGACCAATGAATAGTTAGTGGAAAAGTACTGCTGTGGGGCGAATGGTATAATAAGGGAGCCTGTCCTCAATATGGATGAAGTTATGCCCTCGATAAGAGAGAGTTGAAGTTATGTCATCAATAAAGTGGTAGCAGTTACTGATCCTAAAAGAACCCCGGTGTCCGTGTGGTCCTTATGCCACAAATGGTGCCCGAACAGGGACATGAAGAAAAGGAACAGGGACCTGAAGAAAACGAACAGAGACTACCTGTAGAGCAGGGACAAGCTAACAGAACAGGGACCAGGAAAGGAACAGGGACATTGATCGCCTCATGAAGATAGGTTCGGCCGAATTCAGCAAACCGCTCAAAGAAGCTTGTACAGAAAGTCGCTGGAAAGAAGCGCACCGGAGCTGGAAAGAAGCTCGTATTGAAAGTTGCTGCAAAGAAGCGCACCCGAGCTGGAAGGAAGCTCAAGCTGAGAGAAGCGGACCCGCGCACACAACTGCCCCTCACTGGCCGAAGGTAAGCAGTTGCACGCTATGGGGAGTCATACGTCCTTAGAAACAAAAAGCGTCCTGGTAACCTTCCAGCTTAGTCCCTTTATTAACAATCAGACAGTTTATGATCCTGAAACATGGGACCAAATTGAGGTCAAGGTGTGGGACTCTGCTACTAAAAACGACAAGGTTGCGGTTGGATTGCTCGGCACCTGGCGAGCAATCTCTGAGGCCTTAAAGAGCCATGTGGGACCACAATCAGAAACGTGGGGTTTGTCAGATAGTGAGGGAGCTGTGGGCTCGTCCACTAGTCCACCTGCTACGCCGTCAGCCCCTCCACTGCTACAGCCAACACAGGCGTTTGCTGTTATGCCCCCTGGTGACCTGAACGTTCCTTTTAGTCCAGGCCCTATAGGCCCTGAAAAGGAGCCAGATCTGTTTCCCTTCGATCCGGGAGGAATAGGATACATAGGGCCCAAAGGCCGAGTTGCTTAACAACTTAAAGCGAGACATATTGTTCCCACGACTAGCCCTGGAACACTCCGGTGTGTGTAATCCAGAAAAGGAATGGAAAATGGAGACTGTTATCTGAGAAAAATTAATGAATTCATGGAAAACATGGGAGCATTTCAACCAGGATTGCCATCTCCAACTATGCTCCCCCTGTCGTGGACATTAAGACTAACAGACTTAAAGGATTGTTTGTTAAACACTTGTGAGAATTCGGAAAACTTTGCTATGTTTATGTTTCAATTGATACCTTTTCTGACTGTATTTTTGCATCTGTTCATGCAGGAGAAAAGGCAAAGGATGTGTGTAAACATCTTCTGTCAGCTTTTGCGAAATTAGGAGTTCCAAAAATGATTAAAACAGATAATGGGCCAGGATGTGGGGCCCATGCAACCCACCTTTTTTTCAACAGTGGGGTATTCAACATTTGATGGGTATACCTCATTAACCCCACGGGTCAAGCAATTATTGAACAGGCCCATGGTACACTAAAAGCTATGATTCTAAAACAAAAAAGGGGGAATAGGGGTGTGACCCCCAGGAAAAGATAGCTGGTGGACAGAGGAAGGTCCTTGCATCTGTCCATGCAGGAGAAAAGGCGACAGACAGATCTGGGAGGGAGACAGATTTGGGAGACAGACAGATCTGGGAGACACTCAGTTAAAGAAAGGGCACAAGTCATGGTAAAAAATTAAAGCACCAATCATTCGGAAGGGCCCTACACTCTAATAACTTGGGGCCGAGGTTGTGCTTGTGTTTCAACAGGAGCCGGTCCTAGATGGGTGTCAGCACGATGGGTCCGGCCAGCCGTCTCATCATCTGCCATAACATGATCACAGCACTCTCCTCCGTGGTTTGGACTCCAGCTCAAGCAAAAAACAACGTATGGGAGGGTCCCGCTGGCATATGCAGGACCCACAAACAAGGACTCCAGGAGTTGTAGGGGCAGCCAAAGCCCCCCTGGCTGGGCAGCACTCAGTGCCTGCCTCTCCCAGGGAAGTGGTTACAAAGTTTGTTAAAGATAGAATTAGTATGCCTGGTAGTTCTTCTCTGTGTTTTAGTTTGTGTTAATCGTGCTTTTTTACGTTAATAAAGAAGGGGGAGATGTGGGAGTGTGGCCATGGGGGTCAACAAGCCCTATGGTTGGTGATAACATCAGACTCTTAACGATGAGGCCAATGAGGACTCTTAACGATGTACTGGGATGTTAACTTTCCCTGCAGCAGCCCATACAGTGCTGTGCTCTGCACTTTTAGCTAGAACAGCACTGGTATCACTCCAGTGTTGTGTCTGCTGCTGAGCAGTGCTGGCACAGCATCAGGACTCTCTCTAACCCTCCTAGGGGGTGGGCAAAAAGGTGAGAAAGAAACATCACCAGGGCAGCTGACCTAAACCAACCAAAGGGATATTCCATACCATATGATGTCACACTCAGCAATAAAAGGTGGAAAAAAGAAGAAGAGGGGAAGGGTGGGCTCTCGTTGCGAAAACATATGTCCTCCCGAACACCGGCTACATGTGTTGAGGCCCTGCTTCAAGGACGTGGTCAAGCATCGCTCATTTGTGGGAGGCAGAGAGTAATTTCTTTCCTCTGCACTTCCACATAGCCTTTACTTGTTTTGTTTTGTTTTTTTTCCCTTTTCCCCTCCCTTTTCCCCTTTCCCTTTTTTTCCCTTTAGTTAAATTGTTTAATTAATAATAATCTTTCCTTAATAATTATTTTTTTCCCTTTAATTAAATTATCCTTATCTCAACCCATGAGTTGTTCTTTCCTTTACTTCTTCCCCTCCTCTTCTAAGGAGGGGGAGTGAGAGAGCGGTTGTGGTGTTTAGCTGCCTAGCATGGTAAAACCACCGCAGTCAGGAATGTAATGAGTTTAGAGGGAACAAAGAAGGGTGATTCAGGAGATGCCTTGCCGTCTCAAACGGCTTGTTCTCCAGCCGTTAAGGCATGGAAGTTGCTGGATGTTTGCTGGTTGCCAGGCAAAGTTGTTGACCAATGAATAGTTAGTGGAAATGTACTGCTGTGGGGCGAATGGTATAAGAAGGGAGCCTGTCCTGAAGATGTGGATGCAACAAGGATAATGAAGTTATGTCCTCAATATGAGAGATGAAGTTAGACCCTCAGTAAGAGAGAGATGAAGTTATGCCATCAATAAAGAAGTAGCAGTTACTGATCCTAAAAGAACCCTGGTGTCTGTGTGGTCATTATGTCACAGGTAAGAGCTCAAAATATATGTGGTAAGGAATTAAAAAATATTTCTTTTGCTAAGACATCATTTTGCTTTCTCTACCTTACAATTTTAACCAAACATTTGGATACTGTCATAAGTGAGACCACGCAATTTTCTGGTCTATCAAAAATATTTTATTAATTAAGTAAGCAGGCACAAGCAAAACAGCGCTGGGCGGCCAGGGAGTCTCCGCTCCGCAACGGCACGCAACTTTCCTTTTTTCGCATCGCTGTTTTATAGCATCCAAGTTCCTGTTGAATCTCTTGAGGCTGCGCAGTCCGTTGTTGGGGGGTCGTCGCTCCTCTCTCAGTGTTCATGCGTTATGCTCGTGCTCAGGAAAGGGGGTAGTGAAGCGATGCCTTGCGATCACAGAGTCTTTATTTCATCAAGGATGTTTGCCCAGCACCCCCTTCCCCACTATCTACTTTCTTAATCCTCCCCCTTAACAAGGCCATAAATTGTGAAACCTTATCTTCTCAGTATATTCTCTGCATTCCTTTTAGAGACAATGAACAAACACCCGCTAATTTATCACAATCCCTCCTTTTTCTTTTTCTAACAAATTTTGTTCATTGAATTTCTGAAGCACTAGTTTGCTCAGCATTAAGGTTTCTGTGTCATCTTCCTCTTGTTCAAGAGATTCATATTTGGTGCGTATAAGCATAAGGTGAGCTGCCTCTAATCGGCTTTTTACAATCGCGATTACTTGATTAAATATGCATGGTCCAAAAGTTAATGCTAATATAAGCAGCAGCAAAGGTCCTGTTAAAGTCGATAGCAGTGTGGTAAGCCAAGGTGAGTAATTAAACCAGGATTCGTACCAATTCTGGCGGGCTTCATTTTCCCTTTTTCGTTTTTCCAACCCTTCTCTCAATTTGGTCATTGTGTCCCTCACTACTCCAGTGTGATCAGCATATACACAACACTCCTCTCGTAGGGCTGCACACAATCCTCCTTGCTGTAGGAAAATCAGATCTAATCCCCTATGATTTCGTAATACTACTTCAGATAAGGATCGCACAGATTTCTCTAAAGCTGATATAGATTGCTCGATACGGGCCAAATCCTCATCTACAGCAATGCGTAGAGAAGTAAATTCTTGGCTTTGTTTTACCAGACAGGTAATTCCAGTTCCGGCTCCTGCAGCCCCCAGAATCATCAGAGTGGCTAAAGTAACAGCCGTAATAGGCTCTCTCCTCCCTAAGTGATTTTTTGCCATAGCATGTTGGATGTACATATACTCCTCAGAATGGTAAAGAATCCTAGGTATAATTACTACCTGTACACAAAAATCATGTGAAGAGTTAAACAATTTTAAAGATAGACATGGTGTTACCCCTAAAGACGAACATACCCATCTAGTGTTCTTTGCAGGAATTAACCAGTTATGTGACTGATACCCATTTTCAGTAATATTACATAAATCCTTTTTTCCCTTTTGGAACTGTCCCTACACATCTACCTTTTCCCGTAACCTGAGTTAGCGTTATCCCAACCTCCTGTCCCCAGCTACATTTGTAGGGACTAGTTTCATTCGAATACTCAAGGGTCCCCATATCCCCTATTGCTTCGTAGTACGGAGGCCTGATACTAACACATAGCCAACACCCTCTTGTTACGTCCGGGTTGGTTTGATTAAGCACTTGGAAACTAGCATTTATGACTTTCCACATGCCACTTATAGGGGCAACCATATCTCCCTCTGTAACACTAGGGAATTGGGTCAGAGAGGATGTTGTTTCGGTCACACTCATGCTTTTGCTAGATTGTGTGGGGTGGGGCACCGTATAAAGTGGTCCCAAACTTCGGTTGGACCCCACGGGTCGCGGTGCCTCTGGTAGCCTATTTTTCTTAATTAGAATAAATCCTCCTCTGTCGCCCCCATGCTCATAATATCGTATTCCCCAAGTTCTTCCAAAAATCCATCCCTGATCCATAGGGCTAGTTACATTTATCCATAAAAATGTGCAATTTCCCCCAACGAGGGGAGCCCCACGAATCCCCCTTGCTACTCAGCGGTTTATACAGCCCTTAGGTCCAAATTGGACAGCTAAATATTTGTCTTTTTCCCCACCTGGATTCCATGCTGAGGCAATAGTCTCACATCCCCAGGAAGCGCAAAAATACTGAGCTGGGGCATTACAGTAACCTTTTCCTGGATGGGAGGCTGGACAAAGATAGAAATCTGATCGATTATTGCACGGTTCTACGGTTGTTATTTTGCAAAGGTCTGTCTTAAAACTGGGGGCACCAGCCGTAACGATTTGTTGTACCATAGTGGTGTCTTCCCCTCTTATCAGACTCCACTGGAAAGGCTGGTGTGGGTGGTGTTGAGTCGCTATGCAGGAGGTGATCACTGCGAGGACCCCTAAATACCAATAGGAATGGCCGAGACCCATTTTTCCCCACTAATTCACTCCTCTGCCTTGCTCGTCAGTTGGGTTGCAACCAACTACGAGGTCTTAGTTCTTCTCGGCAGCAGTAGTGTTCTTCAGGGGGGGGCCTTTGCCTTAACCCACAATACTTATCGGGTCCATCGCAAGGTGAGCTTCAGGTCCTCAGTTCCCGGAGTAACCTCCCACTTTTCATCGCGGATGGGTCCCTTAATGCGGCTGGCGTGTGTCCATCCCTTTTCCGCAGTTCGAACAGCAGTTTCTGTAGTGAGCAGAATAACATAGGGACCTTCCCATTGTGGTGTCAGTGAAACTTCTTTCCATGTCTTTACCAGGACTTTATCTCCCGGTCGTATTTTATGTATTGTCATGTCCAGCGGGGGACGCTGTGCAACTAGGCCCTTTTTCTGCAGTTCCTTGCGCCTATTCATTAATTGTATCAGATAGGGTTTTAATTGGGCATCTTGCAAATGGGGGTGATCAGGGGGTACTTCCAAATCATAAGGCATGCCATACAGCATTTCAAAGGGCGAGATTCCCAGATCGGTCCTGGGTTGGGTGCGTATATTTAGCAAAGCTAGTGGCAAGCATTTTATCCAGGAAGCCTTTGTTTCTAGCATCAGCTTAGTCAGTTGCCTTTTAATTTCCCCATTCATTCGTTCTACTTTTCCTGAACTTTGAGGATGCCAGGGAGTATGATATTCCCAATTGATTCCCAAAGCTTTCATAGTATCACGGGATATCTTAGATACAAAATGTGGTCCCCTGTCAGAGTCAATTGTTTCCACAATCCAATATCGGGGAATTATATTTTCTAACAATATTCTCACCACGGTTTGCGCAGTAGCTCTTACCGCAGGAAATGCTTCAACAAAATTAGTGAAGTGGTCTATAATGACCAATAAATATTTATATCTTCCTGTTTTTGGAAGTTCAGTGAAGTCCAATTGAATTTTTGCAAAAGGTCGGTAAGCCAATTCCCGTCCACCGGGAACTCTTCTCCGCATGTGCTGAGCATTTACCCTCCGGCAAGTTATGCAGTCATTCACAATTCTTTTTGCTATGTTATATACCCCTATACACATGTAATTTGTAGCAAATTGATCTACCAACGCCTGAGTACCCCAGTGTGTATGCTCATGTAGTCTCCGTAGCACCCTCAGAGCCATTGCTTTCGGTATTACCTTACGCCCATCGGTAAGGACCCATTCTCCTTTTTCAGTTTCCCTTATTCCCATCTGTTTCATTTTCTGCTTTTCTACAGCAGTAAAGCAGAGCAATGGGAGTGGAATAGGCCCATTCGACCACAGCGATTGAGCCGGTCCACACTTGTAACAATTTTTATAAGGAGGTGTTTCTTTTTCAGAGCAGTTGCACTCTATTCCCTCGACTCCCCACTCGCTCCAGCAATCATAGCAGGGGAATTTCTTTAAATCCTTCCCCCTGCCGCAACTCGGACAGTCCGCCCTCTTAGCTATTTCATATACACACATGAGTGCTGCTCGTTTTGCCTCCTGGTCTGCCAAATTATTTCCCCTAATTTGAGGGTTTGTTCCCTTCTGATGTCCATTGACATGTACCACAGCAATGTTTTTTGGTTCCCTTACAGCTTGTAAAACTTGGATAATTAGTTCCTCGTGAATCAGTCCTTTTCCTTGAGAATTAATTAGTCCCCTTTCTTCCCATATTTTTCCAAATGTATGGATTATTCCATATGCATATTTTGAATCTGTATATATTGTTCCGCTTTTATTTTTTAACAACTTTAGAGCCCTTAACATAGCATACAACTCGCAGGCCTGTGCTGACCAACTCGGACTCAAAGGGCCTGATTCTATTACCTCGAATGTTTTTCCATTAACCAATGCGTATCCCGATTTTCTTTTACCTTCAATTACCCTTGAGGATCCATCCACGTATATCTGCTCCCCTGAGGGTAATTCCACATCTTCTAAGTCAGGTCTTAATTTTACCTGTTCTTCTATATTTCTAAGACAATCATGTTCGAGCTTCTCTCTCGATTCACCATAAAGAAATTGAGCAGGGTTCTGTACTGAGGTTGTTTCTAGTGTTAATTTGGGTGAAGATATCAAAATTCCTTCATATTTCAGCAGCCTTGCATCTGTGATCCACTTTTCAGCTTTTTGTTGCAGCACTCCACGTATATTGTGGGGGGATATAACCCTGATTTCTCCCCCAAACGTAATCTTTTGAGCTTCCTCCACTAATAGGGCAGCTGCCACCACAACTTGCAAACAGCTAGGCCAACCTCTACTAACGGGGTCTAGCAGTTTGGATAAATAGGCCACCGGTTTTTTACTGTCTGCCCACTCTTGGGCAAGCACACCGTAGGCAGTCCCTTCGGTGCTATTCACAAACAGGAAAAATGGTTTCTTTAACTCTGGAAAACTCAAAACTGGTGGATGCATAAGTTCTTCCTTTAATTTCTCTAATTGCTCCTCATCATCTTTTGTCCATTTGAGTAATCCGTCCTTATTCAGCTTATTGTACAAAAATTTAACCTTCCCACTATAATCTTCTATCCATTGTCTACAGCATCCGGTCAGCCCTAGCAATTGTCGTACCTGTCTTTTAGTAGTTGGGGCTTTTATTCCTAGAATTCCTTTAACCCTTTCAGGATCTAATTTCTTCGTCCCTTTATTTAATAAATGACCTAAGTATTTTACTTCCTCTTCTACAAACTGCAACTTTGACTTTGAAACCTTTAATCCTTGTGACCCCAGAAAATTCAGCAAGCTGATACTTGCTTGTCTTACAGCATCCTCATCTTTTCCTGCTAGTAGCAGATCGTCCACATATTGAATCATTGTTGTGCCAGGTGTCCTGTTAAACTCTTGTAAAATTTGCTCCAGGGCCTGCCCAAACAGGTTTGGAGATTCCGTAAAACCCTGAGGCAAAACTGTCCACCTTAATTGTTGTTTTCTATGTGTATCTGGGTCTTCCCATTCGAATGCAAAATAGTCCCTAGATTTTTCATCCAGGGGGCACGCCCAAAATGCATCTTTCAGATCGATTACGCTATACCATCGGTCGTCTGGATGCAGTTGGCTTAACAGGGTGTGTGGGTTTGCCACCACTGGGAACCTGGTAACGGTTCTTTTATTAATTTCCCTTAAGTCATGTACTAATCTATATTTACCGTCTTTCTTCTTTACTGGTAAGATGGGAGTGTTGAAAGAGGACATACAGGGCTCCAATAGCCCTTGCTGTAATAACCTTTGGATTTCAGGTTTTAACCCTCTCCTACCTTCTTCTGAAAGGGGGTATTGTTTCACCCTAACTGGTATTTCTGGTTTGTTTATGGTCACTTTGAAAGGTCTAATATTTAATTTTCCCACGCTCTCTGAGGTATACCAGACCCCAGGATCAATATTTGCTTTGTCTTTCACTCGAAGCGGGCACAGCTTAATTTCTAACCTTCTACTTATCACTTCTAACCCTATCCCTAACTCTATTATTAAGTCCCTACCTAACAAATTATATTCGGCCTCTGGTACTAGGAGCAGAGATCCCTCACTCACTTTAGAATCAGATTCGATGGTTACTTCTTTTATAACAGGGACCCCAAAAGGCTCCCCCTTTGCTCCAATCACTTGTACTTTTTCTGCAGAGGCCCTACATCCAGTGGGTAAGGTTTGGACTGTTGATCTTTCAGCCCGTGTATCTATGAGGAATTCTACTTCCTCACGCTGGGGACCTACTTTCAGTTTTATCAAGGGCTCGCTTTTATCTCGGGTCCCCAGCAAATAGAGCCCCTGACACCCCTATTCACTCTTAAACATCTTCTCATCTTCCTTTCTTTGTCTGCACTCCCTTTTCATGTGACCCCTTTTATTACAGTAAAAGCAGATCACATTTCTTTGTTCCTGGCCACTCTTCTCTTCCTTTCTGAATTTCCCATTCGTGGGACTGAACCCTCGATTCGGCCCGACTCCTCTCTGTCCCTCTCGTACCACTGCCACCATCATACGTACTCGTTTCCGCTCCTTCTCATCCTCCCTACGAACATATGCCTTCTGTGCTTCCCTCAGGAGTTCATCCAACCCTTTGTCCTGCCAATCCTCTATTTTTTTTCTAATTTTCTCCTAATGTCTATCCATGATTTTGCTACAAACTGGGCCTTGAGCAACGCCTCCCCAACCGGGGTTCCAGGATCTAAGCCACTGTATAACTGCAAGTTTTTTCGCAGTCTTTCTAACCATTCTGTCGGGGTTTCATCCTTCTTTTGTTGCTCATTGAAGGCTTTATTTATATTTTGTCCTCTAGGGACCGATTCCCGTATTCCTTGAATTATGATAGTTCTCAGGTCTTGCATATGACCTCTATGTACGGGATCTTGATTATTCCAATTTGGCGGCTGCACTGGCCATTTAATATCTGCAGCCGGGCCTTGTTGGTGCTGCTGATCCCAAATTCGCATACCAGCACGCCTAACCATTCCTCTCTCCTCTGATGTAAAGAGGATTTCCAGGATAGATTGTAATTCTTCCCAGGTATATATATTTGGACCCAAGAATTGATCCACTTTCTCGGCTACTCCCAGTGGGTCCTCTAATAAATTTCCCATCTCCTTCTTAAAATCTCTGACATCCCCTGAATTAAGGGGAACAGCCACATACCCCATTCCTGGCTGGGGTCCTCCCATTGCTATTTCCCGCAGGGGATATAATCCTTCCTTTAGGTCAGATTTTTGACTTCTTGTCCTGCTTCTTGTTACTGGCCCTTGTGCTTCATGATCTGATTCTGATTCTCCTGATACTGTTGACTCAGAGGGTCCATTAAGGACGGGGGCTGTCGGTGCAGGCGGTGGAACATAGGGCGGGGGTGGTGCTGGAACTTCTAAGTCTTTCCTCTTTTTATCCCGCCCTCCTTTTTCTTTTAGAGGGTATAATTGCGTCCTTGTATCTGAATTTATCCAGAGGTGCGCATACTCACTTTCCTCCGGGCTAAAGGGCTCCTTGGAGTTTACGTAAATATTTAAGGCTTGGCATATCCAATCCTCGAAAGAGCCAAATGGGGGCCAGAAAACGCTGTCCCCTTTTATGGGCTTATTGCCCCATACTTCAATACAGTAATAAATCATTTTAACTTTGCTCTTTCCCCGCTTAGAAGGGGAATCACTCCAATGTTTAATCATTACTCCTAACGGACTATCAGAGGGAATAGAGGGTATCCCTATACCACTAGATTCCCTTCCCATGAGGCCAGAAGGCTTACTTTTCTTCTGCCCCATCTTCCGGAACACCTTCACTCACACACACACAAAACGCTTCCCCCTTTTCGTGGCCCAGTCCCTCGCGGGATATGGGAACCGCAGTACCGAGGGGTCCACCCTCGCTTCGTCCGCACTTGGACGTCTCATATGTCGTGCTCCGGGATTCCCAACCCCAACCGAACGGATCACCGGCCTATACTTACCCACCCCGTGGGTCTTCGTTCGGTCTTCGTGCACAAAGATTGCTTGGGGTTACCGGTTTTTATTTGCTTGTGCCTAATTTTAGGATTTGTCAGTGAAGGGCTCGAGTGAGGCTTTCCGTTCCAGGGGCCGCCGAAACCGGCGGGGCGCCTCCCCCGAAAGGATCCCCAGTCAATCCGCCTTCATCCGAGTCACGGCACCAAAATTGTCATAAGTGAGACCACGCAATTTTCTGGTCTATCAAAAATATTTTATTAATTAAGTAAGCAGGCACAAGCAAAACAGCGCTGGGCGGCCAGGGAGTCTCCGCTCCGCAACGGCACACAACTTTCCTTTTTTCGCATCGCTGTTTTATAGCATCCAAGTTCCTGTTGAATCTCTTGAGGCTGCGCAGTCCGTTGTTGGGGGGTCGTCGCTCCTCTCTCAGTGTTCATGCGTTATGCTCGTGCTCAGGAAAGAGGGTAGTGAAGCAATGCCTTGCGATCACAGAGTCTTTATTTCATCAAGGATGTTTGCCCAGCACCCCCTTCCCCACTATCTACTTTCTTAATCCTCCCCCTTAACAAGACCATAAATTGTGAAACCTTATCTTCTCAGTATATTCTCTGCATTCCTTTTAGAGACAATGAACAAACACCCGCTAATTTATCACAGATACCAAGCCTCAGTCCTGCAAAACAGCAGAATAGATAACATTTAAACTGGTTCTTCTTTATTGCAGAGAGGTGAACCAACCTCTCATAACAGACAGGAAGAAGGTGTACTGTAATCGTTGCTCTGTTTTACCATGTTCATGGTGCAACACATGATCCTGAGAGTAACTATTTTTTCTCCACTATGTTATTATATAACACACATTCAGATTGAAGGAAAGAATTTAAACTATTAATGCATACTCATCCCTTCAATGTAGATGCTTAGCTGATAAATCACAGAAGGGATTCCTGTTGCTTGAAACTCCTTTACAATCAGGAAAGAGCATAACACTGAGAAGGGGAAGTTTTAAATTCATCTAAGATCTAAGGCTCTACTTGTATTTTCTCTTTCTTTCACCCCTATATACAGAGAAAGCACGGGGAAACCACATGCCCAACTTAGCCAGGTGACTAGAGTTATGCAGGATGATCATGAACACCAGTTTAAAGTCTGAAATACTATGGATTATGCATTAAAAATTAATAAGCTGACAAAGTGAATATTTTAAGTTGTTACAATGATTATTATAGACAGCATGGCTAAGACTTGCCAGCAGTAAGTCAAAAATCACAGAATCACAGAATTGTAGGGGTTGGAAGGGACCTCGAGAGATCATCAGGTCCAACCCCCCTGCCAAAGCAGGTTCCCTAGAGCAGGTTGCCCAGGTAGGCATCCAGACGGGCCTTGAATATCTCCAGAGAAGGAGACTCCACAACCTCCCTGGGCAGCCTGTTCCAGTGCTCCGTCACCCTCACCGTGAAGAAGTTCTTTCTCATGTTGGTGCAGAACTTCCTGTGATCCATTTTGTGGCCGTTGCCCCTTGTCCTGTCCCCACAAACCACTGAAAAGAGGTTGGCCAAATCCCTCTGTCTCCCACACCTCAGGTATTTATACACATTGATGAGATCCCCTCTCAGTCTTCTTTTCTCCAGGCTGAATAGACCCAGGTCTCTCAGCCTTTCCTCATAGGGAAGATGCTCCAGGCCCCGTATCATCTTTGCGGCCCTCCGCTGGACTCTTTCCAGGAGATCCCTGTCTTTTTGGTACTGGGGAGCCCAGAACTGGACACAGTACTCCAGGTGAGGCCTGACCAGGGCAGAGTAGAGGGGGAGGATCACCTCCCTTGACCTGCTGGCCACGCTTCTTTTAATGCACGCCAGGATCCCATTGGCCCTCTTGGCCACCAGAGAACACTGCTGGCTCATGGTCAACCTGTCATCCACCAGGACCCCCAGGTCCTTCTCCTCAGAGCTACTCTCCAGCAGGTCATCCCCCAGCCTGTACTGATACGTGCGGTTGTTCCTTCCCAGGTGCAGGACTCTACGCTTGCTCTTATTAAACCTCATTTGGTTTCTTCCTGCCCATCTCTCCAGCCTGTCCAGGTCTCGCTGAATGGCAGCACAGCCTTCTGGCGTGTCGGCCGCTCCTCCCAGCTTTGCGTCATCGGCGTACTTGCTGAGGGCAGACACTATTCCCTCATCAAGGTGGTCGATGAAGATGTTGAACAAGACCGGACCCAGCACCGACCCCTGGGGAACACCGCTAGTCACAGGTCTCCAGCCGGACTCTGCGCCGCCGATCACCACCCTCTGAGCTCGGCCAGTCAGCCAGTTCTCAACCCACCTTACTGTCCACTCCTCTATCCCACACTTTCTCAGCTTAGCTAGCAGGATGTCGTGGGAGACAGTATGAAAAGCCTTGCTAAAGTCAAGGTAGATGACATCCACTGCTCTCCCCCCATCTACCCAGCTGGTGATGCCATCATAGAAGGCAACGAGGTTGGTCGAGCACAATTTCCCCTTGGTGAATCCATGCTGACTACTCCTCACAACCTTCTTCTCTTCCAATTGCTTGGAGATGGCATCCAGAACAAGCTGTTAAGATGTTATTCCTTCCTGTGTATTCTTAGCAATATACTTTTTTTCCCCCTTATTTCTCAGGTAGTAAAAAGTAGATCCATTAAAGCAGAACAGAACAATGCCAATGCCAATTCATTGGACTTATGCAGTCCACTACAAGCAGAAACCAATTTTTATATTTGTTTGCTTATGTAAAAATGACATTCATACCTGCTGAAGTCTGAACAATGTGTATCACTATGCCAGGCAGAGACATGCTTGCTGAACAGGACATTCAAATAGGTCATTGCTGCAGTGTCCCAGACACTGAATACATTACTGCAGTGCAGACACCCATTTCAGCTATACAAGTTATATACCAGCAAAGGAACTCTTAGATATGTGGAAACCCTGTGATAACAGCTTAACCTTTAAGCTAATGTAAGCTACCAGCCATTTTCACTGAGAGATCTTGAGTAACCAGAATTTGAAAACTTAACCTGGAATGACAATAAGGAAAAAAAGTCCTTCTGAGCGGGTGTCAATGCCAGTACTACCACAAAACAGCAGGAAAGATAACACTCACTTTAGCTTAAGACAAATATTTGCAATGTAGATATGACTAAATCTGAGCCCGGTCACTCTGCATTTTCCTTATTAGCAATTAAGAGAAATGGGAACTTTGTTGCATCTCATCTGAGCTATCTTAAATGTCTACTTTAGAATGAGATGAGTCCTGCGCTAGAAATGCCTATATGTATAAGCTTTAACAATAAGGGGAGTCTATAACATCTTCATTTTCATTTTCTGTGATTCTGTGATTTCAGCAATAGAAATCCACAGTACAGACAGGTGTCACTTGCATGTTAATGCTTGTATTTATTTAAAGGAATCAAAGAATCCTCCAGAGTGAGACCATAATGACAAGCAAGTGATGCATAAGCAAACAGCCCTGGTGATGTCAATCCAACTTCTGTTTTGTATCAGGTAAATGTTACTGTGGCAATGAATGAGTCACTTCTGTCTTGTTATTAGACTGTTGACTAGTAACAACTAGTTGAGTAGCTTCAACTAAAGTATCTAGTCCTGGCTATCTTCTCAGATCTTATACTTCGTACTTCCTGGAGGTTTCTTGATGCATATCATGAGATAGACCTATACGCTCTGCCTGCTGTTCCTTTAGGATAAGAAGTCAAAGGGTATCTTCCATGATATATTCCTCCTGTAGGAAAAGTTTATTCTGTAGTCTAAAACTTGTCTGTCATGCTAGAATAAGATAAATAATGTGATGGAGAAAAGAAGCTCTCCTACATGGTTTGTCTCTGATTATTTATTTATTTACTGCTCTCTTCAGTTTTCTCTTTAATATATTGTGGCCACTATCATTCTGTTGCTTTAATAATAAATTCTCAGAATTGTATTCTGCCTGCAACCAGGTAGTGCTAGATGTACCATACATACATTCACCCTGTGCTACCTCTGATATACCCTGGTTTATAATCTAGCTATTTGTGTCTAAAGAATGGGAAAATCTAACTATTTTGAATATATTTGATACCAGCTATATTCTCCCCATCTTGTGTATTTTATTATTATTATTGTACTCACACACACAGACAAAGAAGAAAAATAATACACAGGAAGGCAGGATAGTGATGTGTGCTTGAAATTGTTAGAAGTTCACAAAAAGTATGGGAAAGAATACATTGATCCCCTACACTTAGTTTGTAGCAATTCTCCAGATCGTGTATGGGTTTCATTCTCTGCAATCATATCCACTCTGGGAACATCCCTAAGCAATATTTGCTTCACAAGAGACAGGCATTTTAATGCTTTAGGTGAAGAACTCACTGTAGCCTTATGTGCAGTAATTAGATCATTAACACAAATTGTAATTTTTTGTATTTAAAACCTTCTCTTCTGTGTCCTTTATTTTTTCCTAACAAATGCAATATTTTTAAGTCTTTTATGTAATATTTCCTCATTAAGCATGAATCTTTATGGTTTTTATCTTATAAACACAGTACAGGAAATTCATCACAGTTGTACCTTGATACTCTGCATCAAATAAGTGTCCTGACTTATAAAAAGTTAAATATGTTAGAACAGCGAGTTTTAGTTTGTCTCCAAGGTCACAGTGAACCAATTGTAGAGCTAGCAAAAGCACATAGGAGGTTTAAGTAGTGCCTCCTTTTCTTAGCAGAATATATGTCAAGATTCCTCAGTCAGATGGAATTTTCTGATGAAATGAGGCTTATGCTGAAGATACTAACTGCTAAAAGGAAAATATGTCTTTTACAAAGCCTTTTGTCAAAGAATGAATGGATTCCTGTACTTCCCTTTTCTGCTGCCTGGTGACCTGTCCAGGAACTCCAACTTCCCATTTTTGTAACTTATCATCACCCTTTCATCCCAAAGGTTTTCAGATGCATAACGGAAAATCAACCTTTCGGAAAGATCCTTGAATGTGTAGGTAGGTAGCAGCAGTAAAATATTTGGAAGTTCAGGGAAGTATAGTCTGAAGGCAGGAAACATGACCAGTAAGAAACACTGCAGGAAATAAATATTAGCCTATGAGGAAACAGTGTAAGAAATTTCACATATGTAAAGATGCACTAACAAACTGAAAGGAAAAAAAAAATCTTCCTTATGCCCATTAAGGGCAGGACAAGAAATGAGGAGATGGAAGGGATATAAGTTACAACTTTCTTTCTCTACTTCATTACCTGAATTTAAGGATACTGGAAATTTAGAACATATTACTTAAAAGGCATTGGATCCCCATTACTGAAGGAGTTTTAAAATAAGTTATACAAACATCTGGTTTGAGTCTTGAGAGTGGAGTACTTGGAACAGACTTCCAAAGATCACTTCCAAGCCTGGTGGTTTACAGTCTAATTCTATAAAAATTAATTATTTGTAGTTTTGAAAAAAAAGAAATCATTACTGTCACCTTCCATATTCTTGGTAGATGCTCAGGCAGCCAAAAGAAACAACCATTCTTTAAGTTTTGTTCCTATACTTGATGTCATTACAAATTTATTTATTTTGTTGCTGGAATGTCGTTGACTACTAAATGTTTAGCCCAATTACCTCTGTATAGAGTCTAATCTTATATTTAATTAGATCCTTATTAGAGTTGAATCTTATGTTTAATTATCTCCTTGCATGCAGAAATGACTTAGAAAGACAGATGGTCTAAAAACAACCCACATAGAGAAATTACAACTATGTTGTTGTCTACTACTGTATATCAGGCTGCCTATAAATGTAAACATAATCCAAAGCTCACTGCTTATTGTCTGATCTTGACCTACTTTTCTGTCTATTCTTATTTCCAGCAAATATTTGATCTTTCATATGATTAAATGGTGAACATGAGGATGATAATATGTTTATCTGGAGCAAATGAACGGAAGTATACTATATTGCTGTTGGTATATCATCTAAGCTGAAATACAAAAATAAATACCAAAAAGCCATATTTGATGCTGTTTTGATACAGAGGACTCCATTACTGTGCTATTTCCTAAGCACATTAAGTTTTCTTATGCCAAATAAATCAGAACGTTGTAATTTAAGAATCTTGTTTTGTAAACTGAAGAAAGATTCATTATGCAGTTGTACTCATAGGAGTATAATAATGTTGCAGTCCACGTAAGGTGTTTCTGAATAAGTTTCTACCTCAACTTGAAGTGTTGATATGGATGCCAGAAAACATAAGATTGCTGCTTATAAAATAGATCTTCCTTTATTAATTGATGTTTTAATAATCATTTTCCAATGTTGCCTTTAGGAAAAAAAATAGGAATTATGTTGAAATTCACAAAACTAATACTTTATCCATCTGGAACACAATGCCTTAAAGATGATACCTCTACAAAAAAGCTATTTACTTGAATCACTTAAGGAATGGAGAGATTTCTTATACATTTCTCAGATATACCATAGTCCAACCACAATGCCATCCCATATAGTATCCCTTGGCCACAGGGGGAAACCTAATATCTCAATTAAAACAAAACAAAATAAAACAAAAAACAACAACAACATTTTTTTATGAGAATATGTAGAATTCTTCCATTTTTCATTTTCCATTGTCATTGATAGAATTAGCAAAACTGAAAATGAGCTTTTCAGATAGATTTTTTTTCTTTTTAAAATGCTATTTCATGTCTCAAATGTCAAACACAAATAAAGCCATGAACCATGAACATTTTCATGTGCAAAAATGAAGGAAAAGGTTGGAAAACTGTTATTTTGAGAATTTCAGTATGCAGATTTATGTATTATTTAAGCTTATTTAAGACTGAATTGTCTCTCTACAGCTTTATTAAGATTCATCTGGACATTATTTGAGAATTGTGTGAATGTGCAAATGATTTATTGCACATTTTTAGGAACTGCAGTCTCTAATTGAGTTTCTAAACAGAATCCTTAACTAGAGCCAACTTAGTTGCTGTGTATCCAAGTCCTAAATAGAAACTAAACTTAAAATTTGTAAAGCCATTTCACAATTACCTATTGTAAAATTGAACACATTAACCATGTACTTCTAAATTAGTTAAATACACTATGAGAAAACAAAGGCTCATGCCTTGAGCTCATGCTGAACATTGAATCTTGTAATTTCCAGAGTAAGACCTGTTTCAATCACAGGTACTCAAAGTGATGATAACACTACAATTTCCTCATTCTTAATTCTCTTTTTTTTTTCATTATTTATTCTATTTATGGTGAACTCATATCTGATTACACTCTCTGAAATACTTTACATGAAGCTAAAAGAGCAATTAATGTTTTCCATACATGTAACTTCATGCATGTAATGATAATGTGCCTCAAGCAACTTAAAGATTTGGTCTATAAATTAAGCATGTATTTAATAGTTGCAAAATAGGCAGAGACAGCAGCTCTCTTGCTTTCTAGAACTAAAAAGATACTTAGCCTTTTAGAAAGATAAGATTAGGTGGTTAAGTAACTGCAATGTGTCAAAACCTTACCTTTCTCCTTTGTACAGAAAATTCTGTTCATAGAGGGTTTTCCCCTACTGCAAATAGGGAAAGCCAAAGCAATTGGCACAGGAAAGCACCCGCAGTTAAGCTGAAATGCAATTCTTCATGGAGAAGGAAACCTATTACCAGAAAAAGATGTCTTTGACTTAAAGTTTTGTTGAATGCAACATTTCTGAGTTATTGATACAGGTTGATGTTATAAAATCTATTTTAAAGACCATAGATTATTTTCCTTTTAAATATCTATTCATAGAAACTTGTTACCCTTATTTCCACACAAAAATAGAGGTAACACACAGAGAGTTAAAAAAAATTTATTTTTTTGCAACATGTACAAAATCTGAAAACTTGACTTTTCTCCCAGGTTCTATCATGTTCAGAAACTCATGAGAAAGCAAACAAAACCAACCAAGCAAACAAAAGGAAAGACTTCCCCATAAAATCCTCATTTTAAATAATAAAAATGCTCCTAAAACATATGGGAAACCTTCAATCTGATTCCATTCAATATTTCACTTTCAGACCACTGAGAACTTACATTTCACTTGCTTATAGTTCTACCCAGCACTGTACTCTAAGCACCTCCACGCTATTTATTTTTCATTATAAACCAGATCTTTATTAATACTAAGTAATATATTATTTTAGAAAATTAATTTAAATGGTAACAAATAAACTTTATGTATTTATGTTTTCATGAAATACTGAGGTTACAACTACTCTGAGATTACTAATTAAGTCCCAAACTAGGATGTCTACTAATTAACTTGCTAAGTATATTGAGCTACATTAATTTCTCAGACACATGCATTGATTAGATTCAAAGGAGATGCATTTTTTCCATTGATCCAGCTCCAAATGTAAAGAATACTACTGGTATGGATGATTCACTTGATTTCTTTGGTAACATCCAAGTAATATCATCTATGGATCTCTGTGAGAGAATTTATTTGCAACTGGTCCTATTGAAATCAGGGAATAGAAGTTTATATACCAGAAGCCCTAAAAAGGCAATGTGGTAGGGTGAATGACTTTTTATCAATTAACTAACCAGTGAAGTTTAGGGGACAGACCAAGACAGCTGGCCCAGGCTGGCCAAAGGGATGTCCCGTGCCATGTGGCGTCATGCTCAGCAATGACAGCTGGGGGAAAGGAGGAGAAGGGGGGGACATTTGGAGTGATGGTGTTTGTATTAGTGTAACAGACACCTCAGACTCCTGCTGATGTTTCATACAAAGACAGGCAAGTAGTGTTTAACAGTTTTCTGTTGAACATCAGTCTTCATCTTCAGTTAGCTGGGATAGAAATAAAATACATTATCAATGTCAGTTCCATCACTTGTATTCAGTATCTCTTTGTACATCAGAGCATTTTGCAATACTATATTCCAGAATGCATGGGGGTAATATTTTCACTAGAAAAAGAATATAAAGATATTCTAACAGTTAGACTGAGGTTGAAATAATTTCAATGACAACACATACCATGCAGATAAATGCAGGAAAAATCCTGTAGCTTCTGGAAACCTTCTGAGGCTAATGCAAATGAATCAATAGTTGCAGGAACAAGCCAATTTATATGGCCGTCCTGCATTTCTCTGAGGTTCCCAGAGTTTCTTTGCATGGTCACATCATTTTTTTAATGAATTGCAAAGTGACAGACTCAAGTTTCAGTTGGCTGCTTTCATAGATTCCTTGTGTTACTTTGGAGAAGACTCATTTCTCTACCTGTAAAACGGATATTATTTATTACTCCCCTTTTTTATCTTGTCTAGCTGTGTTGGATCGGAGGGTTAACTTAGAGCTTCAAAAATGCTCGACATGTTATGGACCTTATGTCAGTACAAGTACTACTACAATAGAACAACATGGTGCCTTCCATGATTCTTATGTTTGACTTGATATGAATGTTTGGTTGTGGGTTGCTTTTTTTTGCTTTTTTTTTCTTTTCTCCCTACTTCTGTTCCATTTCTGCTGTATATTACATATTTTTATATCACATTTAATTATATTATATTTATTTATATTTATTTATTTATTTATTTATATTTTTTATATTACATTTAATTATATAATATAAAAATTACATTTTTATATTACATTTAATTATATTACATTTAATATTACATTTGCCTGTAATTTACTATTTTATCCCATTGGATCGATTCTGCTCTTTTCCAAGGGCCATAAACATAACATAGCACTCTGGAGAACATTTTGTATATATATTTTTATGTTTTAGTCTCTATGGATATAAACCAACTTGCTGGTGTTACCATATTGTCTTTTGATTGAAGCCAAGACTAATTAAGTTAGTTATATAATTATTATTCTAAAGACTCTCCTTGTATGCCTCATCTGTCTTTATGTTGCTGAAAAAGACATTTTCTTGTCTACATTTTTTGCTGCCTGAGCAAATATAAACGTACTCCTTAGGTCAGCTAACACTGAATACAATTTTTTCTAAGTTAATGAGTGTAGGGAAAAAAAAAAAAAGAGTCCTGACAGAATCTACCTACATATCCCTGGCCCTCCCAATAAACCACGTGGATTACTCAGGGTCTCTTTCATTAACCATGGAAGTCTGAATAAAAAATTTTCTGATGGGATATAACATTTGTATTCTGTCTTGGTGAACACTGGCTTGGGACAGAAGCATATTAATACCTGCTCAGGGGCACAGGTTGGATTCTGCTATGTTTACTGAGGTTCTATATGAGACAAACTCATCTCCACTGACTTTAGATATCACTAAAGCACCACTTTAGATATCACTAATCCATCACTTTGGATATCACTAAGCTTATCATTCAAAGAACCTCTTTAGACATTGAACTGATAGAACATGAGTAATGATGCTTCTGTGTATAAATAAAATAAACCACTGGAGATGGACAGAACAAAGGAAAATGAACCTATTTTACTCCATGAATTAAATACTACCATTTTGGGAACTAAACATTAACTCCTTCCTAGCTGCATTGTTAAAATATGGACTCTGACACACAGTGCAATAGAGCCAACACCAAGAGTTTACTAATTTATGTATCTAAAAAGACTTCAAAAGCTATTTCAGAGAGTAGAAAAGTTCTGGGGATTTCTTCAGAGATTATTTTCTGGGAAATCACAGTGGTTTGCTACTGCTGCTGTTGAAGGTTAGCTTCTGAAAGCTTTTGTAGGTTTTTATTTCTGTCTACTTTAACAATCAGTGTCTGTTGGCTGTTTCCTGATTAGGAAGTGCCTACATCTTTTGTCTTCAACTGACTGAAGATCTGGAAGAGTAAAGCAGCTATTCAGCTGTGCTTGGGGAGCAGCTATATAACTGGAAAACAAGCAGTACTAGCTGGAGTAACTATCCTGGCACTTCAGGGATTTCTACTGAGGAGCTCTTGAGGGAGGATGCTGGCATGCAGCCTGCTGGAAGTGCCTGGTGCTCCTCTCTTTGGGCTGGAGATGGTGGTGGTGTTGCCTTAGGAAATGTACTTTGGCTGAGGGGTTAGGTAAAAAGCTGTCAGATGTGGTCAGTGGACTGTGCTCTATTGGGAAGGGTGAAAAGAGATTAAGAAGGCCTTTGCAGAGAACCAGTAGCCCAAGCCAAAATGATGCAAGGGTGGTTAAATATGGGGGACCCAGAGATGCTGTAGGGTCTCTGTCCTTGAAGACATTAGAATTTTGATTGGACAAGGCCCTGAGCAACGCATTTTATTCAGACCTACTGTTCACATGTGGTTGGGCTAGATGACCTCTGTTGATCTCTTTCAATATGCAGGGTTTCGTGGGCATGTTTTTTGTTTGTTTGCTTGTTTGTTTTTTAGTGCTTTCATTGTGAAATTAAAGAGGAAACATTGATATTCAAAGCTAATAGCTTTGAATTGATATCAGTCAGGTTCTGTCTGTTGCTTTTTGTTTGTTTGTTTGTTTTTTATCAAAAGAATTAACAAGTTTATTTAATTTGCTCATGTTTTATTACCCCAAGATTTATTACCCATTATTTGGGCAACCAAATATTCCCTGCATGTGTGCTTGAAGATAACAAATGAATTTCATTACTGAGAATACTTGAAAAAGTAGATGTGAACTTTTATGGATTCATATTCAGACTTCAATGCTTTTCAAGAGATTGAACACAGGTTGAGAAATTAGAGGAAACCACTAGTGTCCTGTAAGACTCCTGGTAAAGAAGAAATTATATCCTTAATGGTTGTTCCCATCACCTAGATTCATTTACAGTTGGTATGAATTACACTGAGAGTATACGTATTAAAGTTTGAAGTGATCAAACAGAATGGCGATGAGAGCTCTACAGGTCCTGAGGGAAAGCATGGGAAAACCTGTAAGTCACCCCATATGATGCATTAAAAATACTTAATTAGGGATGGGCATTATTTAATATATGAGGGAGGGCAGAATTCCAGAAATCATAATTTAATAAATTATACAACAATTCCCCTGAACCTTTCAAGAGAGATCAGACACATAATTGCAAAGTTTGCAATGGGGAAAAAATAAGTGACCTTGGCTACCTCTATTCATGTCTTTGTTTCTATATCATACTTCACTAGGGAATATGTGTCACAGAAAACACTTTCTTTCTAGCTACCTTGTAATCATTGGTCTTTTAGATCACTTTAAGTCATTCGTTAGGATATTCAAAGTTCTTTTTTATTTTCTCATAACTCCTCCCTACCTTAATTTATTTTTGTGTAAACTAATTGCAACAAGAACTTATGACTATTGAGTTTCACAAACACAACAGAGATGAATTTAAAGATCTAGGGACAAAAACATATATATTTTTTAAATAAATAGAAAGAGAAGCTAACATCTTCCCCCCATGACTAAATTAAAAAAAAAATCTGACAAATTATTAACATGCAATGCATTGTGAGAACTCACTCTGCAGCTCTCATAATTAGAAGAATGCATTGTTCTCTGTAAGTTATTCGCTGAATTCAAAGATCATGAATGTGTTCAACACAAAGTGTTTGTGTGGGAATATCCATAGAAAGTAAGATATTACTTTTAAAATTCAAAATGTTTGAGGAGGTAGCAGTCAACACATATACCCATCATGTATCTCTGATAAGCACACTTTCAACTGGGGTAAGAAAAAAACACATATAGGAACTAGTGTGAATGCTAAGAAAAAAGTTTTATATAGCTTAATTAGAAAACATTGTATAGAATCACTACCTTATGAAATATATCCTGCATATTTACAACTGAGCGCATGTGGAATTCTAAAGAACAGATTTAATCTCACTATAGAGAGAGGCTTTTACAGGACATAAATGGGCTACTATTTCAAGTGCAAATATCTGTTTTTTAAAAGTAACTTTGATGGTTTCAGTTTAAATCATGTTAACTGCTTAGATTTGGGGTTCTCAATGTGCATCACGTCTTTTATTTAAAAAAAAAGTCAAGTTATCAAAATAAAAATGATAAAGGATCAGAAATTACTGTGCTTCACTTTAGGTAATTTTTCCAAAGCAATAATAAAACACTTTACCCATCAACCAGTTAATGATCAATCTGAATTGTTAGAAGGCACTGGGTGAAACTGACAGAGCTTAATTTATCTAGCTGGCCATTAACTCATCAATAAAATGATTACTAGTCAACAGTGTAAAAATTGTTCATATAAATCTCAGTTATGTTGCTATTAAAATATTAAATTCATTTTCTGAAATAATTTACTTTATCATTATCAAAGAGTAATACCAGTAATTTATTGCTAACACTTTATTTCAGTCACTGTTGGCCCTATAAACAAAAAACTGACCTGATTGCAACCCTGGAACGGGGAAATAATATTATAATTAGGGATTTGTCTTAACCATATTTTCTACATAGCTATTAGCAAGTTCATGATGTGGATGATGATCTACTAGGAAGCAGAAGTCAAAGATAGCATTTGTATCTTGTTGCTCTATAGAATACATAGTCTTCTCAGTAGGTGTATTTTTGTTGTTTTGAGATACACATGGGTATCTCAAAAGTCAGCCTTAGAGGTCTATCTAAGCATATTAAGAAGTTCCAAAGAGATGCTGTCAATTCTTTTTAGGGAATATACTACTGATATTTAGCTGTAATAGCTTTTTTTATTTGATAAGCATGGATTTTGAGATGATCACCAGAACTTTTGCAACTAGGTGCAAGATCTATATTTTAATAGAACCATGACATTAATTGCATGTAGAAATAGCCATATCTGTGGCTGCGTGTCTATTATGTTTCCTCAATAGTTTTGGCCTTGATCTGAAACTCAAAACTACGTTTGGCTAAAAATTACCTTGGTTCAAAGAACTTAGCGAACAGTGGAAGTCAATGGAAGTCAGAGCAAATCAGTGCAAGCTTCCCCATCAGTGTTAGTGATGAAACTGTTGAGCAAAGAAAATGCTGTTCATCTGAAAATGAGTTCAGGTTATACCTCAGCAAAAGAATGATAAACATGTATTACTATAAAACAATTGTCATGAAGGATCTTTTTTCTTTTTTCTGCATGTCTAATTGTAGAAGACATACACCTCTTCACTGAATTTTCCTTTATTGAAATAAGAGTCTGAAATAAATGGAGTGAGATTTCTATAATATTTATGTAATGAATATGAATAAAACCACAGAGAAAAAATCTTTAGGCAATTCTAAATGTATCCCAGAATATGGCTAGTACATCCATTCCAAATGGACTTAATAAGCGCTCAAACACTGTGAGGACTTTTAATTAAGAAACAAGTATTAAAAAAAACCAAACAGCTAATTAACTAATTAAATCAGCATGCACTTGTAAATGGGTTGCAAGTGATTTCGTTGCTGGTGTCATTGTGTCTTTTAGGTGTAATAAATAATTTTTATTATGTGTAATAAAATAATTTTTAATAGGCAATTACTTGATTCTTTATAACCCAGACGTGGTCTTGAATGGTTAATTCAGTAATGCTGTCAAAGTGGTACACATTGTCCTTTGATGAAAAATGATGACAAAAATAGTACATTAGATCTAAATGTGTCAGAAGATTTGATTAATAACAAGTTGGTGTAAATTCACAATGTCAATGGACTTAGTGTCACCTATTTCACAGCTGTGTTGCTAGAACAGAGCTAAAAACCTTTTAGATCCTGTTTGATTGTTTATAATGTATTACCTGAACATCTATGTGAATATTCTCAAAAGAATGCCTCTGGAAGATAACTGAGGTAATTCATTTTGCAGAAAAAGGAAAATCTGAAAAGTCTGAGTAACCGATTAGCTTGCCTAAAGTAGCACAAAGGAAAAGAAACAGAAATGAAGTCTCTCGATGACTATTTCATGTAACAGACTATTCAAACAATATTCCTTTTGAGTGTATTGGAGAGATGAGTGATTCTCCCGTAAGAATAACCAACTTATCTAGTTCCTTGTCATGGTATAATGTGACAAATCAGTTGACCAACAGTCAAATTCTCTGTATGGTCTGAAATTGACCATTTCTTAATTTCTCTCTCCATAAATTATTGCCTTTACAACTGAATGCCTTAATTTATTCCCCATCTCATGTCTACACACTACTGCTTTCTGTGATTTATGGCATATGTGGTCTTCTATTGTTTAACTCCATAAAGGTACTTTGGATTAAAATTCTACGGAAGAAGCTATACTCCCAAATGGCTTATGAAGTCAGCATGCACTACTGACGCCTCAGCATCTTGAAAATACAGACACAAGTTTACAGACATAGTCAAAAGTGGAATCTTTAAAACATTTTCATTGGAGTTTATGAACCTGCTACATTGTTAAAGAAATTTCTGCCTATTCTTTAAAACTAGCAAAAATAACAACAACAAAAAGCTATTGAAATTCTCCAAACTACAACAAAGCAAATAAGAACTGGGAAACATAATTCTTATTCTTTGGGTATCTGGGGATTTCAGAACATCTGTGGACCTGTTAATCTTGCTTTGTAATAAGTATGTAGGAAATCCAATCAGATGGGGGATTTAGACAAAACTTGATGAGGGAAGAGAACTTTCAAATTCAAAACAATCTTTTTTCTCTACATTCTTAAGTCCAACAAAGTGCAAAGCATTCTTTTTCCTCACATTGACACTAATGGAAAACAAGACTGTTTAGTAACTTTTAGAACTTGGACCCAGAAGGACCAATGTTTTTGTTTATTTTGTTCATTCCTTCTCTACTGCACATACTTACATAACGTATGCAACTAAAAATAACAGCACAGTTGAGATTTATCTTCTGCTGCTTCCAATGTATATCTGTTTGCAGTTCATCACCTGCCATTTACTCAGCAAAAATATAATTATGATGCTCTAATTTAAATGTCAAAAAGGTTCTCAACGCCATTTGAAAGGATGGGAACTAACGGGAAAAAATGCTATTTGCATATGTCCTGGTTTCAGGTAGGACAGAGTTAATTTTCCTCCTAGTACCTGGCAGGGTGCTATGTTTTGGATTAGGATGAGAAGAGAGCTGATAACATGCTGATGTTTTAATTGTTGTAGAGCAGTGCTTACACCAAGCCAAGGACTTTTCAACTTCTCGCACTGTCCTGCCAGCGAGCAGGCTAGGGATGCAGCAGGAGCTGGGAGGGGACAGACCCAGGACAGCTGACCCAAACTGGCCAAAGGGGTATTCCATACCATCTAACGTCATGCTGAACAATATATAGGGGTGGCTAGCCGGGGTGGGGGGGGCCGGCTGCTCGGGGATAGGCTGGGCATCGTTCAACGGGTGGTGAGCAATTGCATTGTGCATCACTTGTTTTGTACACATCAGTAGTGGTAGTACTATTATTATTATTATTATTATTATTATTATTATTATTATTATTATTATTATTATTTTCCTGTCTTAATAAACTGTCTTTATCTCAACTCACAGGCTTCACTTTCCTGTTTCTCTCCCCCATCCCAGAGAGGGAGGGGGGAGGGTGAGCGAACGGCTGTGTGGTGCTTGACTGCCAGCCGGGCTAAACCACAACAGTCCTTTTGGTGCCCAACGTGGGGCCCGAACGGTTGAGATATCGACAGATTTGACCAGAGTGTGTTAAACTAAAATTGGTATAAGTATTCGACCTGCTTAATAGTTGCTAGTCACAATGTTGATTGCCTTAATCTCAAGTCTGCTGTGCCTGTTTCCCAAATTGAGTTTTATAGCAAGTTACTTTCTGTATGTGCTCCCTGTCATGCTGTTTATCCTTTCCGGGCCCTGGTTTAAGATTGTTATGGTACTGTGTGGTGTAACGATGGCTTATGAAATGATGAGATTTCTGGTCATGACTCTAACCTGGTATTTGTACTCAGCACTGTCGTTGACTCTATACTTTGGAAAACCATATCTCAGAAACTATTAGCAATTACACCTATTGCCTTTTTTCATCAGGGAGTCAATCTGTGGAGGGGACAGGGGAAGATATTTTTTCCTACTTGTTCACTGTCCCTTCCTCCTTCACCACCCTCTTATCCCCCGAGCTAGTTACGGTAGCTCTCCAAGATGTTGAATATCCTTGGGATACTCAGACCAGCATGTTCTTGTTGTTATGTCTCCTGAATGCGCTTCAGGTTTTGTTTAAGGTTAAACAACTACTTAGGAATCTCATCCGGAGATCTGTCTTGAGGCGGGATATTTGCGAGTGGCAGGGAGTGTGGGAGGATATGGGCAGGTTTCTAGAGCAGTGGGCACCTCCAGTGTTTTGGACATTCACCCCTGAACAACTGCAAAATCCTAAAAAACTGGTAGAATGCTTGACAAAGGGGTGTCATGACTCTGGCAGTTCCAAAGTGATACAAATCACTGTGGCGTGCTGGGGTCTGGCTTGTGCCTATCGAGCTGCAATTGATGCTACTATCAACCTAGTGACAGACCCTGCAGCCGTTCCAGTCCCGGCTCCCGCAGCCGTTCCGGCTCCAGCTCCCGCAGCTGTCCCGGCTCCAGCTCCCGCAGCCGTTCCAGCTCCCGCAGCCGTCCCGGCTCCAGCTCCCGCAGCCGTTCCAGCTCCCACAGCCGTTCCAGCTCCCGCAGCCGTCCCGGCTCCAGCTCCCGCAGCCGTTCCAGCTCCCGCAGCCGTTCCAGCTCCAGCTCCTGCAGCCGTTCCAGCTCCAGCTCCCGCAGCCGTCCCGGCTCCAGCTCCCGCAGCCATTCCGGCTCCAGCTCCCACAGCCGTTCCAGCTCCCGCAGCCGTCCCGGCTCCAGCTCCCGCAGCCGTTCCGGCTCCCACAGCCGTTCCAGCTCCTGCAGGCGTCCCGGCTCCAGCTCCCGCACCCGTTCCAGCTCCCGCAGCCGTCCCGGCTCCCGCAGCCATTCCAGCTCCCGCAGCCATTCCCACTCCTGTGGCTGGGTCGGAGAAACGAACTGTAGCAGTGCAAGTTGCCCCTGTAGAAAAGGTGAAAAAATGGTATAGAGACTCAGGTCGTTTAGAACGCAGAAAGTCTTCTGCTAAGTCTGGGTGTGGAGAAGACGAGGCTGGGCCATCAAGTGTGCAGGAGGATGAAGATGAGGATGAGGATGTCAGTAAGTCAACAGTAACTACCCGAACCCTATACCAGCGTGAGCTACGAGATGTGCGAAAAGATTTTGGTCGCTGTTTAGGTGAACAGCTTGTCACCTGGCTGCTCCGGTGCTGGGACACTGGAGCCAATGGTGTGAAATTAGAGGGCAGGGAAGCCAAGCGGTTGGGATCCCTTGCTAGAGATGCAAGCATTGACAAAGCAATTGGAGATGGAGCATGATCTCACAGCCTCTGGAGGCGTCTCCTGTTAGCTGTGAAGGGAAGGTATCCCTACAAGGAAGAACTTGTATGTCTACCAGTCAAGTGGACCACCATGGAGAAGGGAATTCAGTACCTGAGGGAATTAGCCGTACGGGAAGTAATTTATACGGAGCTAGACGATGCACAAACATCCACAGATCCAGATGAAGTCCAGTGTACTCGACCCATGTGGCGGAAGTTTGTACGGAATGCACCATCAACATGGGCCAGCACATTGTCAATAATAACCTGGAAAAACGGTGAAGATCCCACAGTGGGTGACATGGCTAAACAACTCCGGGAGTACGAAGGAAATCTCTCCTCTTCCCTACAGGCCTGCGTCTCGGCTGTGGAGAAACTCTCTGAAGAGTTCCACCAACTTAAAGAGAATTTATCTTCCCCCCCACCTGAATGAACCAGTGGCCACCAACTAAAAGAGAATACTTTGGAGAAACTTTTTGAAGAGGTCCACCAACTTAAAGAGAGTGTATTTTCTTCCCCACCTGTACAAACCAGCGTCTCGGCTATTAGGGGTAAACGTGCATCCGTGCAAAGAAGACAATATGGTGGTTACACACCCCGCGCCACCCTGTGGTTTTACCTACGTGACCATGGAGAGGACATGAGAAAATGGGATGGAAAATCTACTGAGACCCTAGAGGCACGGGTACGTGAGTTGCAAAAGAAAACAATCGGGAGAAAGGGGTTCTCTGAAAAGTTTGCTGCTCCAACTTCTAGCAGGCAGTCTTTTAAACACAGAAATGAAGATTCTGACCAGGACTAGAGGGGCCCTGCCTCCAGCCAGGGGGAGGAAAGGGACAACCGAGTTTATTGGACTGTGTGGATTCGATGGCCTGGCACGTCTGACGCACAGAAGTATAAGGCTCTAGTAGACACTGGTGCACAATGTACTCTAATGCCATCAAGCTGTAAAGGGCCAGAGCCCATCTGTATTTATGGCGTGACAGGGGGATCCCAGCAGTTAACTGTATTGGAAGCTGAAGTGAGTCTAACCGGAAATGAGTGGCAAAAGCACCGTATTGTGACTGGCCCGGATGCTCCGTGCATCCTTGGCATAGACTATCTTAGAAGAGGATATTTCAAGGACCCAAAAGGGTTCCGCTGGGCTTTTGGCATAGCTGCCTTAGAGACAGAGGACATTAAACAGTTGTCTACCTTGCCCGGTCTCTCAGAGGACCCTTCTGTTGTGGGGTTGCTGAGGGTTGAAGAACAGCAAGTGCCAATCGCTACCACAACTGTGCACCGGCGGCAATATCGCACCAACCGAGACTCCCTGATTCCCATCCACGAGCTAATTCGTCAACTGGAGAGCCAAGGAGTGATCAGCAAGACCCATTCACCTTTTAATAGTCCCATATGGCCAGTGCGAAAGTCTAATGGTGAGTGGAGACTAACAGTGGACTATCGTGGCCTGAATGAAGTCACGCCACCACTGAGTGCTGCAGTGCCGGACATGCTAGAACTCCAGTACGAACTGGAATCAAAGGCAGCCAAGTGGTATGCCACAACTGATATTGCTAATGCATTTTTCTCCATCCCTCTAGCAGCAGAGTGCAGGCCACAGTTTGCTTTCACTTGGAGGGGAGTCCAATATACTTGGAATCGGCTGCCCCAGGGGTGGAAACATAGCCCTACCATTTGCCATGGACTGATCCAGTCTGCGCTGGAGCAGGGGGAGGCTCCTGAACACCTGCAGTACATCGATGACATCATTGTGTGGGGTGACACTGCATAGGAAGTTTTCGAGAAAGGGAAGAAAATAGTCCAAATCCTTCTGAAGGCCGGTTTTGCCATAAAACAAAATAAAGTTAAAGGACCTGCACGAGAGATCCAGCTTTTAGGAATAAAATGGCAAGATGGACGTCGTCAAATCCCAATGGATGTGATCAACAAAATAACAGTTATGTCTCCACCAACTAGCAAAAAGGAAACACAAACTTTCCTAGGTGTCGTGGGGTTTTGGAGAATGCATATTCCAAATTACAGTCTGATTGTAAACCCGCTCTACCAAGTAACCCGTAAGAAGAATGCTTTTGAATGGGGCCCTGAGCAACGACAAGCCTTTGAACAAATTAAGCAGGAAATAGTTCATGCAGTAGCCCTTGGGCCAGTCCGAACAGGACCAGATGTAAAGAATGTGCTCTACACCGCAGCCGGGGAGAATGGTCCCACCTGGAGCCTCTGGCAGAAAGAACCTGGGGAAACTCGAGGTCGACCCCTGGGGTTTTGGAGGCAGGGATACAGAGGATCTGAGGCCCGCTATACTCCAACCGAAAAGGAGATATTGGCAGCATATGAGGGAGTTCGATCTGCTTCGGAAGTGGTCGGTACTGAAGCGCAGCTCCTCCTGGCACCCCGACTGCCGGTACTGGGTTGGATGTTCAAAGGAAGGGTCCCCTCTACACATCATGCAACTGATGCTACATGGAGCAAGTGGGTTGCACTGATTACTCAGCGGGCTCGAATAGGAAACCCCAGTCGCCCAGGAATCCTGGAAGTGATTATGGACTGGCCAGAAGGCAAGTACTTTGGGATATCATCAGAGGAGGAGGTGGTCCGTGCTGAAGAAGCCCCACTGTACAACAAGCTACCAGAAAATGAGAAGAAATATGCCCTGTTCACTGATGGGTCCTGTCGTATTGTGGGAAAGCATCAGAGATGGAAAGCTGCTGTATGGAGTCCTACACGACGAGTTGCAGAAGCTGCTGAGGGAGAAGGTGAATCGAGTCAGTTTGCAGAAGTGAAAGCCATTCAACTGGCCTTAGATATTGCTGAACGAGAAAAGTGGCCAGTTCTCTATCTCTATACTGATTCATGGATGGTAGCAAATGCCCTGTGGGGGTGGCTACAGCAATGGAAGCAGAACAACTGGGAACGCCGGGGCAAACCCATCTGGGCTGCTGCATTGTGGCAAGATATTGCTGCCCGGGTAGAGAACCTGGTTGTAAAGGTACGCCATGTAGATGCTCGTGTGCCCAAGAATCGGGCTACTGAATAACATCAAAACAACCAGCAGGTGGATCAGGCTGCTAAGATTGAAGTGGCTCAGGTGGACCTGGACTGGCAACATAAAGGTGAATTATTTATAGCCCGATGGGCCCATGACACCTCAGGCCATCAAGGTAGAGATGCAACATACAGATGGGCTCGTGACCGAGGGGTGGGCCTGACCATGGACACTATAGCACAGGTTATTCATGATTGTGAAACATGTGCTGCAATTAAACAAGCCAAACGGTCAAAGTCTCTCTGGTATGGAGGATGATGGCTGAAATACAAATATGGAGAGGCCTGGCAGATTGATTACATCACACTCCCCCAAACCCGCAACGGCAAGCGCCACGTACTTACAATGGTGGAAGCAACCACCGGATGGCTGGAAACATATCCTGTGCCCCATGCCACCGCCCGGAACACTATCCTGGGCCTTGAAAAGCAAGTCCTATGGCGACATGGCACCCCAGAAAGAATTGAGTCAGACAATGGGACTCATTTCCAAAACAACCTTATAGACACTTGGGCCAAAGAACATGGTATTGAGTGGGTGTATCACATCCCTTATCATGCACCAGCCTCCAGGAAAGTTGAACGATACAATGGACTGTTAAAGACTACACTGAAAGCAATGGGTGCTGGGACATTCAAAAATTGGGAAACACATTTGGCAAAGGCCACCTGGTTAGTCAATACTAGAGGATCTGTCAACCGAGCTGGACCTGCCCAATCAAACCTGTTACGCACTGTAGAAGGGGATAAAGTTCCTGTAGTGCACGTAAGAAACATGCTGGGTAAGACAGTCTGGGCTACTCCCGCCTCAGGAAAAGGCAAGCCCATTCGTGGGATTGCTTTTGCTCAGGGACCTGGATGCACTTGGTGGGTAATGCAAAAGAATGGGGAGGTCCGGTGTGTACCTCAAGGGGACCTAATACTGGGTGAGAATAGCCCATGAGTTGAATTATAGTATGTTAATTATCATATAACACTGTATGTCATCGCTACCGTGGTTGCTATATATCATAGATGAAAATGGTGATTAATTAGAAGGTATTGGAAAGAGTGTAACCTGAGCATGACATAAATGGTATGGAATAAGGGGTGGATATCTGTCCTGGTTTCAGTTAGGACAGAGTTAATTTTCCTCCTAGTAGCTGGCAGGGTGCTATGTTTTGGATTAGAATGAGAAGAGCGCTGATAACATGCTGATGTTTTAATTGTTGTAGAACAGTGCTTACACCAAGCCAAGGACTTTTCAGCCTCTCTCTGTCCTGCTAGCGAGCAGGCTAGGGATGCAGCAGGAGCTGGGAGGGGACAGACCCAGGACAGCTGACCCAAACTGGCCAAAGGGGTATTCCATACCATCTGACGTCATGCTGAACAATATATAGGGGTGGCTAGCCGGGGTGAAGGGGGGGCCGGCTGCTCGGGGATAGGCTGGGCATCGGTCAACGGGTGGTGAGCAATTGCATTGTGCATCACTTATTTCGTACACATTATTACTATTAATACTATTATTATTATTATTATTGTTGTTATTCTTTTCCCTGTCTTAATAAACTGTCTTTATCTCAACTCACAGACTTCACTTTCCCGTTTCTCTCCCCCATCCCGGAGAGGGAGGGGGGAGGGTGAGCGAACGGCTGTGTGGTGTTTGACTGCCAGCCGGGCTAAACCACAACACACAGGCTAACAGAAAAGGGACAAAAACAAAAAAATGAATGAACAGGGACCGGCTAAAAGAACAGGGACTGGGACATGGACACTGATGGCTTCATGACGATAGGTTTGGCCGAATTCAGCATACAGCTCAGAGAAATCATACTTACAGTCGCTGAAAGGAAGCGCACCCGAGCTGGAAGGAAGCTCATACTGAAAATCGCTGAAAGGAAGCGCACCCGAGCTGGAAGGAAGCTCGTACGGAAAGTCGATGAAAGGAAGCACACCCAAGTTGGAAAGCAGCCAGTACTGAAAGTCACTTAAAGGAAGCACACCCGAGCTGCAAGAAAGCTCGTACAGAAAGGCACTGAAAGGAACTGCACCCGAGCTAGAAGGCAGTAAGTACTGAAAGTCGCTGAAAGGAAGCGCACCCGAGCTGCAAGGAAGCTCGTATTTAAAGTCGCTGACAGGAAGCGCAGCCGAGCTAGAAGGAAGCTCATACTGAAAGTCGCTCGTAGGAAGCACACTCGAGGTGGAAGGCAGCTTGTACTGAAAGTCGCTGAAAGGAAGCGCACCCGAGCTGGAAAGCAACAAGTACTGAAAGTCGTTGACAGGAAGCGCACCCGAGCTTGAAGCAAGCTCGTACTGAAAGTCGCTGCAAGGAAGCGCACCCGAGGTGGAAGGCAGTAAGTACTGAAAGTCGCTGACAGGAAGCACACCCAAGCTGGAAGGAAGCTCGTATTTAAAGTCGCTGACAGGAAGCTCACCCTAGCTGGAAGGAAGCTCGTAATGAAAGTCTCTGAGAGGAAGCGCACCTGAGCTTAAAGAAAGCTCGTACTGAAAGACGCTGACAGGAAGCACACCCGAGCTGGAAAGAAGCTCATACAGAATGTCGCTGAAAGGAAGCACACTCGAGCTAGAAGGAAGCTCATACTGAAAGACGCTGACAGGAAGCGCACCTGAGCTTGAAGGAAGGTCGTAAACAAAGTTACTAAAAGAAAGCACACCCGAGCTCTAAGGAAACTTGTACTGAATGTTGCTGAGAGGAAGCGCACCTGAGCTGGAAGCAAGCTCTTACTGAATGTCACTGAAAGGAAGGACACCTGAGCTGGAAGGAAGCTCATACTGAATGTCGTTGAAAGGAATCGCACCCGGGCTGGAAGTCAGCTCATACTGAAAGTCGCTGAAAGGAATCGCACCCGAGTTGGAAAGAAGCTCGTACAGAACGTCGCTGAAAGGAAGCAGACTCAAGCAGGAAGGAAGCTCCTAATGAAAGTCGCTGAAAGTAAGCACACTCGAGCTAGAAGGAAGCTCGTACTGAAAGACGCTGACAGGAAGCGCACCTGAGCTTGAAGGAAGGTCGTAAACAAAGTCGCTAAAAGAAAGCACACCCGAGCTCTAAGGAACCTTGTACTGAAAGTCTCTGAGAGGAAGCACACCCGAGCTGGAAGCAAGCTCTTACTGAATGTCGCTGAAAGGAAGGACACCCGAGCTGGAAAGAAGCTCGTATAGAACGTCGCTGAAAGGAAGCAGACTCAAGCAGGAAGGAAGCTCCTAATGAAAGTTGCTGAAAGGAGGCACACTCGAGCTAGAAGGAAGCTCGTACTGAAAGACGCTGACAGGAAGCGCACCTGAGCTTGAAGGAAGGTCGTAAACAAAGTCGCTGAAAGAAAGCACACCCGAGCTCTAAGGAAACTTGTACTGAAAGTCGCTGAGAGGAAGCGCACCCGAGCTGGAAGCAAGCTCATACTGAATGTCGCTGAAAGGAAGCAGACTCAAGAAGGAAGGAAGCTCCTAATGAAAGTCGCTGAAAGAAAGCACACGCGAGCTCTAAGGAAACTTGTGCTGAAAGGAAGCGCACCCGAGCTGGAAGACAGCTAGTACTGAAAGTCGCTGAAAGGAAGAACACTCGAGCTAGAAGGAAGCTCGTACTGAAAGACGCTGACAGGAAGCACACCCGAGCTGGAAGGAAGAGCATACTGAAAGTCGTTGAAAGGAATCGCACCCGAGCTGGAAAGAAGCTCATACAGAATGTCGCTGAAAGGAAGCAGACTGAAGCAGGAAGGAAACTCCTAATGAAAGTTGCTGAAAGGAAGCACACTCGAGCTAGAAGGAAGCTCGTACTGAAAGACGCTGACAGGAAGCGCACCTGAGCTTGAAGGAAGGTCGTAAACAAAGTCGCTAAAAGAAAGCACACCCGAGCTGGAAGCAAGCTCATACTGAATGTCGCTGAAAGGAAGCACACCCGAGCTGGAGGGCAGCTTGTACTAAAAGTCACTGGCAGGAAGTGCACCTGAGCTGGAAGACAGCTCGTACGGAAAGTCGCTGAAAGGAAGCACACCCGAGCTCGAAGGAAGCTCTTACGGATCGTTGCTGAAAGGAAGCGCAACAGATCTGGAAGAAAGTTCGTAATGAAAGTCACTGAAAGGAAGCGCACCCTAGCTTGAAGGCAGCGTGTAATGAAAGTCGCTGAAAGGAAGCACACCCGAGCTCAAAGGAAGCTCTTTCTTAAAGTCGCTGAAAGGAAGCGCAACAGAGGTGGAAGGAAGCTCATACTGAAAGACACTTAAACGAAGCACAGCCGAGCTGGAAAGCAGCCAGTACTGAAAGTCGCTTAAAGGAAGCACACATGAGCTGCAAGGAAGCTCGTACGGAAAGTTGCTTAAAGGAAGCACACCTGAGCTGGAAGGCAGTAAGTATTGAACGTCGCTGAAAGGAAGCGACCCTGAGATCCAAGGCATCTCGTAATGAAAATCGCTGAAAGGAACCGCACCCCAGCTGGAAGGCAGGAAGTACTGAAAGTCGCTGAAAGGAAGCGCATCCGAGCTGGAAGGAAGCTCGTATTTAAAGTCGCTGACAGGAATCTCAGAGGAGCTTGAAGGAAGGTCGTAAACAAAGTCGCTGAAAGGAAACACACTCGAGCTGGAAGGAAGCTCGCACTGAAAGTCACTGAAAGGAAGCGCACCCGTGTTTGAAGAAAGCTCGTACTGAAAGTCGGTGAAAGGAAACACACTCGAGCTGGAAGGCAGCTCTAAAGGAATGGCACCTGGGCTGGAAGTCAGCTCATACTGAACGTCGCTGAAAGGAAGCGCACCGAAGCTGGAAAGCAACAATTACTGAAAGTGGCTGACAAGAAGCGCACCCAAGTTTCAAGCAAATTCGTACTGAAAGTCACTGAAAGGAAGTGCACGGGAGCTCCAAGGTAGCTCGTAATGAAAATCGCTGAAAGTAAGCGCCCCCGAGGTGGAAGGCAGTAAGTATTGAAAGTCGCTGACAGGAAGCGCACCCAAACTGGAAGGAAGCTCGTAATGAAAGTCGCTGGTAGGAAGCGCACCAGAGCTTGAAGGAAGCTCGTAATTAAAGTCGCTAAAAGGAAGCACACTCGAGCTAGAACGAAGCTCGTATTGAAAGACGCTGACAGGAAGCGCACCTGAGCTTGAAGGAAGGTCGTAAACAAAGTTACTAAAAGAAAGCACACCCGAGCTCAAAGGAAACTTGTACAGAATGTCGCTGAGAGGAAGCGCACCGAGCTGGAAGATAGCTAGTACTAAAAGTTGCTGGCAGGAAGCACACCCTAGCTGGAAGGCAGCCTGTACTGAAAGTCGTTGAAAGGAATCACCCGCGAGCTTGAAGGAAACTGGTAATGAAAATCACTGAAAGGAAGCGCACCCGAGCTGGAAGGAAGCTCGTAATGAATGTCGCTGAATGGAAGTGTACCCGAGCTGCAAGGGAGGTCGTACTGAATGTCGCTGAAAGGAAGCGCACCCGAGAATGAAGGCAGCTGGTACTGAAAGTTGCTGAAAAGAAGCGCACACGAACTGGAAGGAAACTCATAGTGAATGTCGCAGAGAGGAAGCGTACCTGAGTTGTGTTGTGGTTTAGCCCGGCTGGCAGTCAAACACCACACAGCCGTTCGCTCACCCTCCAACCTCCCTCTCCGGGATGGGGGAGAGAAACGGGAAAGTGAAGTCTGTGAGTTGAGATAAAGACAGTTTATTAAGACAGGGAAAAGAATAACAACAATAATAATAATAATAATAGTATTAATAGTAATAATGTGTACGAAATAAGTGATGCACAATGCAATTGCTCACCACCCGTTGACCGATGCCCAGCCTATCCCCGAGCAGCCGGCCCCCCCTTCACCCCGGCTAGCCACCCCTATATATTGTTCAGCATGACGTCAGATGGTATGGAATACCCCTTTGGCCAGTTTGGGTCAGCTGTCCTGGGTCTGTCCCCTCCCAGCTCCTGCTGCATCCCTAGCCTGCTCGCTAGCAGGACAGAGTGAGAAGCTGAAAAGTCCTTGGCTTGGAGTAAGCACTGTTCTACAACAATTAAAACATCAGCATGTTATCAGCGCTCTTCTCATTCTAATCCAAAACATAGCACCCTGCCAGCTACTAGGAGGAAAATTAACTCTGTCCTAACTGAAACCAGGACAGATATCCACCCCTTATTCCATACCATTTATGTCATGCTCAGGTTACACTCTTTCCAATACCTTCTAATTAATCACATTTTCACCTATGATATATAGCAACCATGGTAGCGATGACATACAGTGTTATACGGTAATTAACATACTATAATTCAACTCATGGGCTATTCTCACCCAGTATTAGGTCCCCTTGAGGTACACACCGGACCTCCCCATTCTTTTGCATTACCCACCAAGTGCATCCAGGTCCCTGAGCAAAAGCAATCCCACGAATGGGCTTGCCTTTTCCTGAGGCGGGAGTAGCCCAGACTGTCTTACCCAGCATGTTTCTTACGTGCACTACAGGAACTTTATCCCCTTCTACAGTGCGTAACAGGTTTGATTGGGCAGGTCCAGCTCGGTTGGCAGATCCTCTAGTATTGACTAACCAGGTGGCCTTTGCCAAATGTGTTTCCCAATTTTTGAATGTCCCAGCACCCATTGCTTTCAGTGTAGTCTTTAACAGTCCATTGTATCGTTCAACTTTCCTGGAGGCTGGTGCATGATAAGGGATGTGATACACCCACTCAATACCATGTTCTTTGGCCCAAGTGTCTATAAGGTTGTTTTGGAAATGAGTCCCATTGTCTGACTCAATTCTTTCTGGGGTGCCATGTCGCCATAGGACTTGCTTTTCAAGGCCCAGGATAGTGTTCCGGGCGGTGGCATGGGGCACAGGATATGTTTCCAGCCATCCGGTGGTTGCTTCCACCATTGTAAGTACGTGGCGCTTGCCGTTGCGGGTTTGGGGGAGTGTGATGTAATCAATCTGCCAGGCCTCTCCATATTTGTATTTCAGCCATCGTCCTCCATACCAGAGAGGCTTTGACCGTTTGGCTTGTTTAATTGCAGCACATGTTTCACAATCATGAATAACCTGTGCTATAGTGTCCATGGTCAGGTCCACCCCTCGGTCACGAGCCCATCTGTATGTTGCATCTCTACCTTGATGGCCTGAGGTGTCATGGGCCCATCGGGCTATAAATAATTCACCTTTATGTTGCCAGTCCAGGTCCACCTGAGCCACTTCAATCTTAGCAGCCTGATCCACCTGCTGGTTGTTTTGATGTTCTTCAGTAGCCCGATTCTTGGGCACATGAGCATCTACATGGCGTACCTTTACAACCAGGTTCTCTACCCGGGCAGCAATATCTTGCCACAATGCAGCAGCCCAGATGGGTTTGCCCCGGCGTTCCCAGTTGTTCTGCTTCCATTGCTGTAGCCACCCCCACAGGGCATTTGCTACCGTCCATGAATCAGTATAGAGATAGAGAACTGGCCACTTTTCTCGTTCAGCAATATCTAAGGCCAGCTGAATGGCTTTCACTTCTGCAAACTGACTCGATTCACCTTCTCCCTCAGCAGCTTCTGCAACTCGTCATGTAGGACTCCATACAGCAGCTTTCCATCTCTGATGCTTTCCCACAATACGACAGGACCCATCAGTGAACAGGGCATATTTCTTCTCATTTTCTGGTAGCTTGTTGTACAGTGGGGCTTCTTCAGCACGGACCACCTCCTCCTCTGATGATATCCCAAAGTACTTGCCTTCTGGCCAGTCCATAATCACTTCCAGGATTCCTGGGCGACTGGGGTTTCCTATTCGAGCCCGCTGAGTAATCAGTGCAACCCACTTGCTCCATGTAGCATCAGTTGCATGATGTGTAGAGGGGACCCTTCCTTTGAACATCCAACCCAGTACCGGCAGTCGGGGTGCCAGGAGGAGCTGCGCTTCAGTACCGACCACTTCCGAAGCAGATCGAACTCCCTCATATGCTGCCAATATCTCCTTTTCGGTTGGAGTATAGCAGGCCTCAGATCCTCTGTATCCCCGACTCCAAAACCCCAGGGGTCGACCTCGAGTTTCCCCAGGTTCTTTCTGCCAGAGGCTCCAGGTGGGACCATTCTCCCCGGCTGCGGTGTAGAGCACATTCTTTACATTTGGTCCTGTTCGGACTGGCCCAAGGGCTACTGCATGAACTATTTCCTGTTTAATTTGTTCAAAGGCTTGTCGTTGCTCAGGGCCCCATTCAAAAGCATTCTTCTTACGGGTTACTTGGTAGAGCGGGTTTACAATCAGACTGTAATTTGGAATATGCGTTCTCCAAAGTATTCTCTTTTAGTTGGTGGCCACTGGTTTGTTCAGGTGGGGGGGAAGATAAATTCTCTTTAAGTTGGTGGAACTCTTCAGGGAGTTTCTCCACAGCCGAGACACAGGCCTGTAGGGAAGAGGAGAGATTTCCTTCGTACTCCCGGAGTTGTTTAGCCATGTCACCCACTGTGGGATCTTCACCGTTTTTCCAGGTTATTATTGACAATGTGCTGGCCCATGTTGATGGTGCATTCCGTACAAACTTCCGCCACATGGGTCGAGTACACTGGACTTCATCTGGATCTGTGGATGTTTGTGCATCGTCTAGCTCCGTATAAATTACTTCCAGTACGGCTAATTCCCTCAGGTACTGAATTCCCTTCTCCATGGTGGTCCACTTGACTGGTAGACATACAAGTTCTTCCTTGTAGGGATACCTTCCCTTCACAGCTGACAGGAGACGCCTCCAGAGGCTGTGAGATCGTGCTCCATCTCCAATTGCTTTGTCAATGCTTGCATCTCTAGCAAGGGATCCCAACCGCTTGGCTTCCCTGCCCTCTAATTCCACACCATTGGCTCCAGTGTCCCAGCACCGGAGCAGCCAGGTGACAAGCTGTTCACCTATACAGCGACCAAAATCTTTTCGCACATCTCGTAGCTCACGCTGGTATAGGGTTCGGGTAGTTACTGTTGATTTTCTGACATCCTCATCCTCATCTTCATCCTCCTGCACACTTGATGGCCCAGCCTCGTCTTCTCCACACCCAGACTTAGCAGAAGACTTTCTGCGTTCTAAACGACCTGAGTCTCTATACCATTTTTTCACCTTTTCTACAGGGGCAACTTGCACTGCTACAGTTCGTTTCTCCGACCCAGCCACAGGGTCTGCCACAGGGGTTGGAATACCCTCTGCAGGGGCAACTTGCACTGCTACAGTTCGTTTCTCTGACCCAGCCACAGGAGTGGGAACGGCTGCGGGAGCTGGAACGGCTGCGGGAGCTGGAGCCGGGACGGCTGCGGGAGCTGGAGCCGGAACGGCTGCGGGAGCTGGAGCTGGAATGGCTGCGGGAGCTGGGACTGGAACGGCCGCAGGGTCTGTCACTAGGTTGATAGTAGCATCAATTGCAGGTCGATAGGCACAAGCCAGACCCCAGCACGCCACAGTGATTTGTGTCACTTTGGAACTGCCAGAGTCATGACACCTTTTTTTCAAGCATTCTACCAGTTTTTTAGGATTTTGCAGTTGTTCAGGGGTGAATGTCCAAAACACTGGAGGCGCCCACTGCTCTAGAAACCTGCCCATATCCTCCCACACTCCCTGCCACTCGCAAATATCCCGCCTCAAGACAGATCTCCGGATGAGATTCCTAAGTAGTTGTTTAACCTTAAACAAAACCTGAAGCGCATTCAGGAGACATAACAACAAGAACATGCTGGTCTGAGTATCCCAAGGATATTCAACATCTTGGAGAGCTACCGTAACTAGCTCGGGGGATAAGAGGGTGGTGAAGGAGGAAGGGAGAGTGAACAGGTAGGAAAAAATATCTTCCCCTGTCCCCTCCAGAGACTGACTCCCTGATGAAAAAAGGCAATAGGTGTAATTGCTAATAGTTTCTGAGATATGGTTTCCGAAGTATAGAGTCGACGACAGTGCTGAGTACAAATACCAGGTTAGAGTCATGACCAGATACCTCATCATTTCATAAGCCATCGTTACACCACACAGTACCATAATAATCTTAAACCAGGGCCCGGAAAGGATAAACAGCACGACAGGGAGCACATACAGAAAGTAACTTGCTATAAAACTCAATTTGGGAAACAGGCACAGCAGACTTGAGATTAAGGCAATCAACATTGTGACTAGCAACTATTAAGCAGGTCGAATACTTATACCAATTTTAGTTTAACACACTCTGGTCAAATCTGTCGATATCTCAACCCTTCGAGCCCCACGTTGGGTGCCAAATGGACTGTTGTGGTTTAGCCCGGCTGGCAGTCAAACACCACACAGCCGTTCGCTCACCCTCCCCCCTCCCTCTCCGGGATGGGGGAGAGAAACAGGAAAGTGAAGTCTGTGAGTTGAGATAAAGACAGTTTATTAAGACAGGGAAAAGAATAACAACAATAATAATAATAATAATAGTATTAATAGTAATAATGTGTACGAAATAAGTGATGCACAATGCAATTGCTCACCACCCGCTGACCGATGCCCAGCCTATCCCCGAGCAGCCGGCCACCCCTCCACCCCGGCTAGCCACCCCTATATATTGTTCAGCATGACGTCAGATGGTATGGAATACCCCTTTGGCCAGTTTGGGTCAGCTGTCCTGGGTCTGTCCCCTCCCAGCTCCTGCTGCATCCCTAGCCTGCTCGCTAGCAGGACAGAGCGAGAAGCTGAAAAGTCCTTGGCTTGGTGTAAGCACTGCTCTACAACAATTAAAACATCAGCATGTTATCAGCGCTCTTCTCATCCTAATCCAAAACATAGCACCCTGCCAGCTACTAGGAGGAAAATTAACTCTGTCCTAACTGAAACCAGGACAAGTTGCAAGGCAGCTCCTATGGAAATTCGGTGAAAGAAAGCGCACCCGAGCTGGAAAGCAGCTCCTACTGAAAGCTGCCGAAAGGAAGCGCACCCGAGCTGGAAGGAAGCTCGTAATGAAAGTCGATGGACGGAAGCGCACCTGAGCTGGAAGGCAGCTCGTACAGAAAGTCGCTGACAGGAAGTGCAGTCAAGCTGGGAGGAAGCTTGTACAGAAAGTCGCTGAAAGGAAGCGCACCATAGCTGGTAGGAAGATCGTACTGAAATACCCATAATACAAGAGATGTGTTTCAAGAGTGTTTGATATTAGACTATTTTGTAAATGTAACATGAATGTCCTTGTGCATTATGGATAGTAAAAACATGACTAGATGAGCTGATCCTTTTCCTATGATTCTGTTATAATTACTATTATTAATATTATTATTATAATCACATCAACATACCCATTAAAGGTATGTAATCTTAAATTGTAATTCAATATCAAAGTTCCTGACATATAAGCAAATCAATTCAGCTTTTGCTCTTGCCATTTATGATAAGACTAAAAATGGACAATGAAATTACCAGTGAAACATTATGCTACATATTGTTATGAAACCCTGTCTCATATTAAGTTGAATAGGGTTCGGCAGAGTCATTCAACTACTCTACTGACAGAAAAGTGGGTTTGGCACCCCAGATTATGAAATAGAGCTTTAATCCCCAACATATTTCATATGGACAAAAGTACTGTTACCATTTTATCAGCCCCATATTTGTCCAATTTTGGAAACAGTTTATGGTAGTTTATATTCTGTGTCTAGTAATATAAATTTTTTAAGAACACAGTGATTTTAATGTCATATGACAGAAAGAGAAAATATTATGTTCTTTAGAACCTGTGTCTAACTGCAATTTTCAGTCTTTGATCTTGAAAGAATGAGTTCCTTTAAGGGAGTATGGTTTTGGTCAGATTAGACTAAATGCAAAAGCATTATTTCTGTACACCTGTGCCTGTGCTCATCAGGAGTTGAAGTCAGTGCAGTCAGATACACACTTGAAGCACAGAATTGATTGATATCATAGGTGTCTCCAATGCATTCCCCTTCCCAAAAGCAAGATCAGCTATTGCTCTGTCATTTCTGATGGATATTTGTCTAATTTGTTCTTAAAGGCCTTTGATGTTGGATGAACCACTGACATCTTGTGCAATCTATTTTAATACTTCATGATCTCTCTAATTTAAGAAGTTGTACTAAATATCAAAGCAGAATCGTCCTTGCTGCAGTTCGACTGGTACTCGTTCCCTCTACCAAGGATACTTTAAACTCGAGAGTATTTTCTGCAGAGCTGCTGTCTTAGTCAATCATGCTCCATCTATCTAGTCTATGTAGTCTTTTTTCCCATCACTCTTTATTGAACAGTGTCTTGTTTTTTTGCCTCACTTTGACGGCTGAATTCTGATATTCTCCTCTGATATGCTAACTTCTTAGATTTGTGTGGCCTTTATTTTTAATATACAGACTATCAGACTATCCTTGTGGGTCCCTTCCAACTCAGGATATTGTATGATTCTGTCCTTCAAGTATTTAGACATTCTGGACCCTGGCTCCTGAAGAAATTCTCTGAAGTAATGTACATTGTTTTGACTTGCTTGTTTTTGACAAATTTGTGATGGATGCAGATTATTTTATTCCTTCAGGCTTTCAAATATCACTGGCTATATGCTGCATTATTTTTCCTAAAATTGAAATTAGAGTGGCTGACCCATAATGCTCCAGCTTACCTTTTCTTTTTTTTCTTAGTGATTGTCATGGTTTTGGCTGGGATAGATTCAATTATCTTCATAGAGACTCACATGATGTTGTGTGTTGGATTTGTGATGAAAATAGTGATGATAGCACACTGATGTTTCAGTTGTCGCAGAGCAGCACTCACCCAGAGCCAAGGACTGTTCAGCTTCCCGTGCTGCCCTGCCAGTGAGGGGGCTGCGGGTGCACCAGGAGCTGGGAGGGGACAGAACAGGACAGTTATATGTACTCATATATATGTATTCATATATATGTATCCATAAATCCAGGCATTCTTAAACCTAATAATGTAAATATTTATTAGTTACTGACTTAGACACATTTGATGAGACTGAGTAGTCTATCTTTTTCTAATCCTTGGATTCTATCCCACTGATGTTCTTATGAAATGTAACAGCTTCCTATCATTTAATCAAATAACTGAATTTTTCAGTGAAGTTTTTTTCAAAAATAGCATTATGGATCCTAACTGTCTATATCTGTCAATAACTTCTTTCCCTCTTTGACAGAAGATTTTTCTTTGGTATAGTTTTTTCATCTCAATGTTAATAAAGGAGTCTCTTTTGCTTTCTTGGTCTTTGCTTGTTTTTGTTTTGTTTGCATTTATTGCCACATCATAAAATACTTTTGATTGGTCTTGCCATTGTTTCCTTTTCCTACATATTTTATTTATTTTTTTGATTACTGATGAGCCAAATGTACCTTCATTTTTTTGAGTTAGTCCTCAATAATTTTTGTGTAAATCTTTATAATGCTTCTTTAAAGAATTAGCACCGTTCTTTAACAACTTTTCATCATTTTCTCAGCCTCTCTACAATCACGTCTAGAAAGTTTATTATTCTGACATTGTTATTATTAATTTCCTATTATTTGTATTTCTTATCCTACCTCATGTCCATTTGTAATATCTCCCAATATGTATAAGTGTTTTAAATCTCTTACGAACACTAAGTTTTTTTGATGTACATAACTTTTCACTACAAAAAAATACTCTCAGTTATCTTCTTTTTCTAACTCAGTGGTGCTCAGCATGAAAATATCTGTATTCTCTCTCCCCTTTAGTCTTTAGCAATAAATTTTCAGCAGTCTATCTATAGGATAAACCTCACCAAAAAAAAAGACATCAGGAACTGATAAATAAAGCAATACCTTTCATGATGTGACCAAAGTAAGTAGAAATGGTAGGTCTACCCTCTTAAGATGAGCAAAATATCCTTGAATGTCTAAAGCTAAGTTTTAGTGTGATAGATCAGAAAGATAGACTTCAAATAAGAAAACTCAGATATGCTGTGAAATACAAAATAAAAAGAAAATCCCCAACCTCCACCTTTGCTAGACAGATCTCTTCCTGTCACCTTACTCTCAGCCCACCAACTTACAATGACTTTCAGAGTTACAAGAAACTGGAATTTCTCTGTGCAATGCAACATTCTGCAGGCACTGATGTCTCTCCCACACTGGATCATTTTCAGCTCATGTATTCTAGAAGGTGATCCCAGTGTGGAGTTTCTCTCTGCCCAGACTCAGCGGTTCTGAGGAAAAAGGAACATTTTCCCTCCTTCCAAAGAGAATAATCCAACCACCAAACGCAGCAGTGAAGGATAAGGCAAAAATATTCACAACCTTTCTTGTAAAACAGAACATGTAGCAGCATATTCCAAAATAAGGTCAAACCTGAACCTTGATCCAATACCAGAATTTTAGCAATGATATCAATTTAGTTCCTAACTGTATTATTCCCTCTTGAAACTCATTGTCACTTTTGAGCTGGATAAGGTCATTCACAAAAGTGTCTCTGAATTACAGAGAGGTTAGGATACCTGAGGTTCACCTATTTCAAACTCCCGCTTGAAGCGGGTCTATCACCAACACTAGACAAGGCCAACTGTGGCTTTGTCTAGTGGAGTCTCAAAATCCTCAACGGATGGAAATTCCACAGATTCTCTGGGAAACCTGTTTCAGTGCTGCTAGTGAGAATGATTTTCCTCATCTCCAACCTGAAACTCCTAAGTCATACTTCATTGTCATTTAATGTTGTCTTGCCATCTGCCCCCAAACAGAAATGTTTGACTCTGCTGTCTTTATAACTGCTTTTCAGGTATCTGTAGGCTCCTGTACACGTTGGTTGTGACTCTGGAATGCTTAACTTTTTGCTCTCTCACTTGCACTGAATCCAGTACTGATTTCAGTGTCAAATCCTGCCCGCTTAAGGGGAACTAGTTTCTCTGAGTAAAGTGGTAGATCTTTCTTTATTATTGGAGTCACTCACAAGAGTATGGAGCAGACACTACTTAATGCTGCAGAAAGCAGGTGGGTAAGCTGAGTTAGATATGTGGATGGAAGCCAGGCATGCAGCTTGGTTTCAGGCCAGAGAAAAGATTCTGGTTCATTCTATTTGCTAGTATAGATATAGTTAAAAATGCTTGCTGAGTCATCTTTGTTGAACATGCAGGCAGTTGGGAACTAGCATATGTTAAATCAGCTTGAATGGAAAGAAATATTTCCAGACCAAATTCTCACAATCCAGATGTGCTTTGTATGAGATGCTTCTGTCAATCTACTGATATTTAAAGCAAATCAGCCATTAAAACTACTTCAGTATCAATTGCAAAACTTCAGAGTCATTATCTGCTACTACTTTTCGGATGCGTGTGCAACAACCATTTAAGACATTTTCCATGTCTGCTTAGATGGACACATTAAAAATAACAAGGCAAGACCCAGTGAAACTACTCGGTATATCTTAAGTGATAAAAATAATAATTGAGCAATATGCATCACTGCATTGTGGTCACCCTTTTTAGCTCTGGATGCAAGATTACCCAAAAATACAACTTAACAGTCAGTAATTATCTAGTCACAAAATACTAATGTGATGTTCATTTTCTTCTGTATGTACCAGAGACTGTTATGTCATTGTTATCAGAAAGTCTCATCTTAAGAAAATCAGACATCTGTTATGGTGAAATGAGTCCCTTTACGGGCAACCTGATACTCCCTGTTAGTGGTTAAATCACTGAAATACACTAATAACTAATAAACACTTAAGGGAAAGGAATCTTATTTCTTCTCCACACAATCAAGATCCTGTGAAGGTAATAAAGACAAAATCCAAATACAATGATTGTATTGCTGGTATAGTCAATGATGCAGCACATACAATTGGACAAGATAATGCAGAATGGAAAGAATAATTTGCTTACTGGATTCTGCCTCAACTGCAATTGATGAAGAAAAGAATAATAAAAAAATATATATAGCCCACAAAAACTTTGGTCCTCACAGTACAGAATTCAGTGAAACCACCTGTTTCAACGTGAAGTTATTTTTCTTATTTTTAAGGAAAAAAAGTACATAAAATGATAGGCCACATCATACAGTGAAAACAAAACAAAACAAAACAAAAACCTGAAAGTTATATATGGTCATTGTGTAAATTGATGGTGCAATACTGGGTAGAATATCACATGATATTACAAAGTATATACAGAAAATTAACATCTGCAAGGTCTGTTCATTTCAGAAATTTCAAAATGCTGACAAGCAAAAAACGATATAGTTCAGAAGTACGTATAGAACTTTAACCAGCTTGCATGGATCCTTCAGAAGTTAACGGTTTAGACAAGCATCAGGTTTGATCTAGCAGAAGCATCTTTCTCCATTTAGAGAGCCTGAATGTATGGTTAAACACAAAAATAAATATATAGGAATACAATTTTAGTTTTTAACTCAGTCATCTATCTCCTTGTGGTATACTTCACCAAACACCTTTAGGACAAAGGCATGTGTACAGTACAGTAACTATTACTTACTCACTAGGAAATACAAGAGAAATGTTTTTGCATTTACAAACTAAATAGAAGTGCTTCCATGAAGTAGTTATTGAAATAAAAATATAATTCTATATAAAATGTTCCTTTTTTTTTTTTTTTTACGTAGTCTTTATCAGTTGCCAGTGTTGTACATGGGAACATCAAGGTTATTAAACTTTTAGTTGTTTTTATTAAGAAATTCACTTAATAAATAAAGGAAGAGAGGAGGAGGATGTAATCTCAGTAGAGCTGGGGAATGTGAGACGTAAAAAATCACATTGCTTAATTTAATTTTTATATTAATACTGTTAAATTGCCATCAACTTGTGTACGGTCCTGTTACTTGATTTAGAAGTGATTTATTTTGTTAATCTGTTTCTAATTGGAACAGAGAAACAAATAAAGAACTGGTTCTGCCAAAGTGAATGAAAGAGTTTGGATCAATATAGCTATACTGGTTTATAATCGGATGCTAGATTACACTGGTGCAAATTTCCCGTGTAAAGGAGTTTTGTTTATGGATTTATGGAAGTATGTGTTGCAAGCTTCAATATCAGAAATATTCATACTTCATACATTTCAATTTTCAATTAATTCTTCACTCAACAGCTTAAATTAGTACCTTTGTCTGAGAGTATAAATAACATAATAGGCTGTACTCAGAAGTGATATTTAAGAGTTTTAAGCCTTTATGTACTCTTATACAGAGCGAACCGACACTGGAAAAGGTAGCAGTAATGTGACTTGTACCAAAGTTTATTTTCAATATCCCATGCTATCGGTGGGTCAAAATTTACAGACTTGAGTTGGTTAACATCAGGCTGAAAATCTAGGAGTTGATACAAGCTATTCCACCTTTCCCATTTATTTAGATTGCTGTTTGAACTTGTCCCAGCGAAGTTATTCATGTAAGGATGAATCTGATTAGGAGAAACAGAACTGTGTCAATGAATTACCCTACATGTCAGGGATGGAAAACTCCTTTATTCCCCTCCCCCCCCCCCCCCTGCATTTCAGGACACAACCATGTAGGCTAGTGACGACTCAGACTGAGTTGGGAGATAGAGTTGACTTGCTGAAAGTTTCTTTTTCTCTGCATCCACACAACATGGTGAAATTCTGATCCATGACTGCAACTTGAGTATTTTTCTCTCATTTCTCTTACATTCTGACAAAAAGATACTAGATTTACAAAGCTGATCACTCCACTACTTATGTACATTTGAAATTGAAAGACAGAACTATCACTGAAGGGGAAAACACCATCTTGTATGATCTCCTCACATGTGAAATATGGCTAAATCCAGCCCTGGAGCCAGCAGAGTGCATGGTAGACTCCTTCGGGCTGACGTGTCAGTAAGAGTTAATGTTTCTGACAAGCATTCACCCCTCAGCTGCACATCATGCAGTCTGTTCACTGGGAAGACCCAAATCAAATTTAGCAGGACTGGTATCAAGAGCTACGTATGCAATTATAAGGTGGTTGCTGCCCTTGGCACTGGCTGCAGTTCCCCTTTTGGCACTGTTGAGCAGTGACAACTTCAGTCTGACAGGACAGACTGATGTTCTCTTGCAGATGGAGCTCATGGGTATGCTTTGCTGGAGGAGAAACTTCCTATGATGCCACGTGTACTGCAATGCAAGCAGGCTGGAAATGAACTGTGAGAAATTGCAAATCACCTGCATTTTTTAGCATATATACAAGCTTTATTTCCAGAAGGTATTATATTGTCTCCCAGATTACATTTGCACCAGTAAATATGACATCAACAAAAACTTATTCTTTATTAATCCCTCTTTAGAGACACCATGGAAGGCAGTATAGATGGAGAGAGAAATCTCAGTTGCTTAAAAATAAAAAAAATCAATATTCAATAACTGAATTTAAATAAAACAATATGTAAAGACTCCACTGTGACTAGATCACATATAATTTCTGTGCTTTAATCTGCGTACTGTAATATTCTTTCTGCTTCTTTATTGCTGTTTTTTCCCCTCAGCTGCTCAAATTATACTTGATTCTTTTCACATTAAGGCCTCAAACGATAAAGGTAAGATCACAACACCTCCATTGCACAGGGAAGTATCAGTCATATCAGTTTTATCACAAGGCAAGCTTGTGATAAAGCCTTCAAAGTGTCCAAAGTCTGCCAGCAAGTTAACTAAATTCTTATTAAACTAAGAATTGCGACTTGCCAAACCACCAACTTCTCTTTATCCAACATTCAGAACCAGAAGGTATATGATGATGCTGTTGGTAGAATTGTGCAACCCTAACCTGTAACAATTTTTCAGTAAACTACCAGCAGCACATTAGATTATAGAATCCTACAAAATTTTCTCTTTATATGAAAATATAATGCATAATTTTTAAAAATAAGGAATTAATAATTTGTACAAGCTATCTGGAATAAAAGTTCTATGTTACTTATTTCCGAATGACAACAGTAATTTCACTGTATGTTACCTACTGCTTTTTACTACAATGCCCCTTTCCAATGATTCACTTTGAAGTATTCTATGGACTTCAAATTCTGTCTAAATTCTATATCATGCTTAAAATGAGATCTGGAGGGCAGGTGTCAGAGAAGAGAATTTAAATAGCCACATGAAAATATATGTGTACCCAGCTGCAAAAGAGGTAGAAGATGATATAGGCTGTCTGTATTAGGAACAAATGGGAGTCTGGGGAAGAGAGCAGCCCAGGGACCTGATATCATTAACAAGACATCTTTCTATACATGATGACTGCTTCTATTCTTTGTGGTGGACCTCTAGCTGAACAGAATTGTTCAGAAGCAGAAAGATTGTGACATTAAATTTGTTGGGAGTAGACTGTAGGATTGTAGTAACAGAAAAATGCCATTCTTATGTATATGTATAGTTTAATACCACCAAAATTATTGCAGAGTTAAGAACTTGCATATGGTAGCATGACCATAAAATGAAAAAAGAAGAAAAAGAAGATGGTGATGTATGCATCTCATAATGACATTTCTTTCCTACTTAGCAAAGCTAGTAAAATACGGAGAAAGCATAACCTTAATAATTCTTTTCAGTTCAACTTTATTATTACTGTTATTATTTTGGTCAACTACTGCTTCAGAGTATATGTTGTTCACTATTTTTATCGCAATGTGTTTTTGTTTGTTTGTTTGCTTTGTATTATGACCTTGGAATGCTACAGTTTTATGAAGATGTTAAGTACTAAAAAGCAATATTTAAATCACTGCCCCTGTGAATCCAGCTTCCAAATGCAACTCAGTGGTAGCAACTATTCCAGCATTACTAAAGCAGCAGGAGTTATGATCTTGCAAATATGTTTTAGCATTTCCTCTCAAGGAAATCCGAGGCGAGGTGAGGAAATCAAGCCGAGGCGATCCGCTGCAGGGCAGACGCATTCTGCAGCAGAGCAGGGGATCAAAGCGGACAGGGCTTTTTTTCGGCATCGAAGCCACTCGAAGCAGCCGAGGGAGCCGCCAAGACCCAGCAGCCCTCGCAAGGGAGGCTGACGAGGCGTAGGTGGAGCCAGCAGCGCTCCCTCCCCTGACGTTCAAAAGCAGCCCCAAGGGAGTGCCAGCGACCAGGAATGTGGTGTACAGGATGGGCAAACAGGGCGTGGCTTGTCAGTAGGGCGTGGCAGTTTGCGCAGGCAGGGCGCGCTCAGGAGAACAGCTCATCTACCGGCTGTCTACCTGTAGCTAAACTGCCATGGCCTCCACTAGGCAGAAAGCTCTTTCTAGAAAGTCTTTGGAGACCCAGACTGAGTGCCTGCTCAAAAATGCGGCAGTTCAGGTCTCTGGGTGCAGGGAGTGTCTGAGCCTGTTGCTGCCATCTGAGGGAGGCAGAGACACCATGTGTGTGAGGTGTGAGCAGGTGGATGACCTAGTCAGCCTGGTGGCAGAGCTCAAGGAGGAGGTGGAGAGGTTGAGGGCCATCAGGGAGTGTGAGCGGGAGATAGACTGGTGGAGCAACTCCCTGCAAGGCCTGAAGGAAAGGCACCGGGGTGAGACACCCCAAAGGGGGGTGGACCCTCTGCCCTGTCCCTGTCGAGCAGAGGGAGGGGACCTGGGAGATGAGGAGGAATGGAGACAGGTCCCTGCTCGGCATCACAGACAACCCCCCTCCCTACCGGCCCCACCTTCCCAGGTGCCCTTACACAACAGGTTTGAGGCCCTGGAGCTTGAGAGACCGGTGGGTGAGGATGAGGTAGAAAGTCTACCCAGGAGGATGCCTAGGGCGAGGAAGCTGACTCCACGCCTCAAAACTGTCTCCACCAAGAAAGACAGAAGGGTGATCGTTGTAGGTGACTCCCTTCTCAGGGGAACAGAGGGCCCTATTTGTCGACCTGACCCTACCTGTAGGGAAGTCTGCTGCCTCCCTGGGGCCAGGGTCAGGGATGTTGCCAGGAAGCTTCCCAACCTGGTTCGCCCCTCTGACTACTACCCTCTTTTGATAGTCCAGGCTGGCAGTGACGATATTGAAGAGAGAAGCCTGAAGGCTATCAAACGGGACTTTAGGGGACTGGGACGGTTAGTGGATGGAGCGGGAGTACAGGTGGTGTTTTCCTCCATCCCTGCAGTGGCAGGGAGGGGTACAGAGAGGACGCGGAAAGCCCACCTGATTAACACGTGGCTCAGAGGCTGGTGCCAACACAGAAATTTCGGGTTTTTTGACCATGGGGCGCTTTACTCGGCACCCGGCCTGATAACTTCAGATGGGTTCCACCTGTCTCTTAGGGGAAAATGGATCCTAGCCCAGGAGCTGGCAGGGCTCATTGAGAGGGCTTTAAACTAGGTAAGAAGGGGGATGAGAATGAAATAAGCCTCGTTAGAGGTGTACCAGGGGGAACAATGTCAGGGCCAGGGGAGAAAGCAATGGCCCAACTGAAGTATATCTACACTAATGCACACAGTATGGGCAACAAACAGGAGGAGCTGGAAGCCGTCGTGCAGCAGGCAGGCTATGACTTGGTTGCCATCACGGAAACGTGGTGGGACCACTTCCATGACTGGAGTGCTGCAATGTCTGGCTATAGGCTCTTCAGAAGGGACAGGCAGCACAGAAGGGGTGGTGGTGTGGCTCTCTATATTAGAGAGAGTTTTGAAGTTGTGGAACTCGAGACTGGGAATGATAAGGTTGAGTCCCTATGGGTTAGGATCGGCGGGAAGGCCAACAAGGCAAGCATCCTGGTGGAGGTCTGTTATAGACCACCAAACCAGGATGAGGAGACAGATGAGGAGTTCTACTGGCAGCTGTCAGAAGCCGCGAAATCGTCAGCACTTGTTCTCATGGGGGACTTCAACTTCCCAGACATATCCTGGACATGCAATACAGCTCAGAGGAAGCAGTCTAAGAGGTTTCTGGAGAGCGTGGAGGAGAGTTTCCTGACACAGCTAGTTAGTGATCCTACCAGGGGAGGTGCCCCGCTAGACCTTCTGTTCACAAACAGAGAAGGACTGGTGGGAGATGTGGTGGTCGGGAGCTGTCTTGGGCAGAGTGACCACGAAATGGTAGAGTTCGCTATTCTTGGCCAAGTCAGGAAGGGGACCAGTAAAACCGCTGTCTTGGACTTCCGGAGGGCTGACTTTGAGCTGTTCAGGACACTGGTTGGCAGAGTCCCTTGGGAGGAGGTTCTGAAGGGCAGAGGAGTCCAGGAAGGCTGGGCACTCTTCAAGAAGGAAATCTTAATGGCTCAGGAGCGGTCTGTCCTCACGTGCCCAAAGACGAGCTGGCGTGGAAGAAGACCGGCCTGGCTGAACAGAGAGCTGTGGCTAGAGCTTAGGAAGAAAAAGAGGGTTTGTGATCTTTGGAAAAGAGGGCGGGCCACTCAGGAGGACTATAAAGATGTTGTGAGGCTGTGCAGGGACAAAATTAGAAAGGCCAAAGCTCATCTGGAGCTCAATCTGGCTCCATCAACAAAAGATGAGGAAAAGGCTGAGGTACTCAATGCCTTCTTTGCCTCAGTCTTTAGCGGCAAGACCAGTTGTTCTCTGGATAGCCGGTAGCCTGAGCTGGTGGAAGGGGATGGGGAACAGGATGTGGCCCTCGCTATCCACGAGGAAATGTTTGGTGACCTGCTACAGCACTTGGATGTACGCAAGTCGATGGGGCCGGATGGGATCCACCCGAGGGTACTGAGAGAACTGGCGGAGGAGCTGGCCAAGCCGCTTTCCATCATTTATTGGCAGTCCTGGCTATCAGGAGAGGTCCCAGTCGACTGGCGGCTAGCAAACGTGACGCCCATCTACAAGAAGGGCCGGAGGGTAGACCCGGGGAACTATAGGCCTGTTAGTTTGACCTCAGTGCCAGGGAAGCTCATGGAGCAGATTATCTTGAATGTCGTCACGAGGCACTTGAAGGGCAAGCAGGCGATCAGGCCCAGTCAGCATGGGTTTATGAAAGGCAGGTCCTGCTTGAGGAACCTGATCTCCTTCTATGACAAAGTGATGCACTTAGTGGATGAGGGGAAGGCTGTGGATGTGATCTACCTTGACTTCAGTAAGGCTTTTGACACCGTTTCCCACAACATTCTCCTCAAGAAACTGGCTGCTCGTGGCTTGGACTGGTATAGGCTTCATTGGGTTAAAAACTGGCTGGATAGCCGGGCCCAAAGAGTCGTGATTAATGGAGGTAAATCCAGTTGGAGGCCAGTCACTAGTGGAGTCCTCCAGGGCTCAGTAGTAGGGCCAGTCCTCTTTAATATCTTTATCAATGATTTGGATGAGGGGATCGAGTGCACCCTCAGTAAGTTTGCAGATGACACCAAGTTAGGTGCGTGTGTCGATCTGCTCGAGGGAAGGAAGGCTCTGCAGGAGGATCTGGATAGACTGGACCTATGAGCTGAGGTCAACTGTATGAAGTTCAACAAGTGCCGGGTCCTGCACTTGGGGTACAACAACCCCAAGCAGCGCTACAGGCTGGGAGATGAGTGGTTAGAAAGCTGCCTGGCAGAGAAGGACCTGGGAGTACTGGTTGATAGTCGGCTGAATATGAGCCAGCGGTGTGCTCAGGTGGCCAAGAAGGCCAACAGCATCCTGGCTTGTATAAGAAGCAGCGTGGCCAGCAGGTCTAGGGAGGTGATTGTCCCCCTGTACTTGGCTCTGGTGAGGCCGCACCTCGAGTACTGTGTTCAGTTTTGGGCCCCTCGCTACAAGAAGGACATGGAGGTGCTCGAGAGAGTCCAGAGAAGGGCAACGAAGCTGGTGTGGGGTCTGGAGAGCAAGTCTTACGAGGAGCGGCTGAGGGAGCTGGGATTGTTCAGCCTGGAGAAGAGGAGGCTCGGGCTGGCCTTATCGCTCTCTATAGGTATCTTAAAGGAGGCTGTAGCAAGGTGGGGGTTGGTCTATTCTCCCATGTGCCCAGTGACAGGGCGAGGGGGGATGGGCTAAAGTTGGGCCAGGGGAGGTTTAGGTTGGATATTAGGAAGAACTTCTTTACTGAAAGGGTTGTTAGGCATTGGAATGGGCTGCCCAGGGAAGTGGTTGAGTCACCATCCCTGGAGGTCTTTAAAATATGTTTAGATGTAGAGCTTAGTGATGTGGTTTAGTGGTTTAGTGGAGGACTTGTTAGTGTTAGGTCAGAGGTTGGACTAGGTGATCTTGGAGGTCTCTTCCAACCTAAATGATTCTGTGATTCTGTGATTCTGTGAAATAAGGTACCTTACTGTTTCAGTGCTCTGAGTGTCATCTTTGTGTGCAACATGAGGTCAACAAAGTCACCTCTTTCCCAAACACCACACAGAAACAAATGGACCAGATCTGAATCACAGAATCACAGAACTGTAGGGGTTGGAAGGGACCTCAAGAGATCATCGGGTCCAACCCCCCTGCCAAAGCAGGTTCCCTAGAGGAGGTTGCCCAGCTAGGCGTCCAGACGGGCCTTGAATATCTCTAGAGAAGGCGACTCCACAACCACCCTGGGCAGCCTGTTCCAGTGCTCTGTCACTCTCACCGTGAAGAAGTCCTTTCACATATTGGTGCGGAACTTCCTATGCTCCATTTTGTGGCCATTGCCCCTTGTCCAGTCCCCACGAACCACTGAAAAGAGGTTGGCCAAATCCCTCTGTCTCCCACACTTAAGATACTTGTAAACATTAATAAGATCCCCAAACTGATATCATTTGCTGTAGTTCCTTTAATAAATAAATATTTCAGTGAAGCAACACTATTTTTAAGCTATCTGAAGATCATATTTAATCTGCTGATAGAATATATAAAATTTACCTCGATATTAGTAAAATACAGCCTTTACTAGAGGCCAGAATAAATTTTATTCATAACCTCTTCTGAATTTTAGAGTCTATAATCTTAAGTAAAGCTAAATACAAGGGTGATTTTTATCTCCAACATTTATTTAATTAAACATGGTTCATAAACTGTCATCATTAATGCTAAATCACCATAAAATCTCTGTAACATTAAATTAACCTTTGATTCTACATTTTTCCTTTTATGTCATATTTGATAAATCTTGCAAAGGGATTAATGGCTATGATTTAACTAGATACAAACAGCCATATGCAAAGTATAATAGATAGTATAATTTCTTTTTTCAGAAAAGAGTCATCCTTACAAATAAAATGCAGCTGCTAGAGGCATGCTGATTTTAAGTTGTACGCTGAGTACAGCTCATGTAGCATGTTATTTCTGTGATGTTTAAATAACAAAATTCTATGACAAATTCTAGTGCAAATTAAACCCAGTCCCTCAATGTATGGATCATTTCATCTGACTTTCTATATTGCTCTGACTTATTCATTCTGTGTTGATCACATTATCTTTCATCACTGATCACCAAGGACCACTGATCATCATTATCTTTCATGATGGAAATTAATCACAATTTTTAAATTGAAAACCCCCTCTGTTGCTCAGTAGCCATTATCTCTTGCTGTGGCTCTGTCTATGCAAAAGCTTATTGCTATGCATTCTGTTCTTTTGACAGCATTACTTAATGAATATGTCACCATTATCAATCTTATTTTGATAAACTACATCATCTAAACTATTAAGTTCTTCATTGTAAGGCACATTCAGTGTATCTCAGAGCAATTTGTTCCTTTTTTATTTCATCATTAGTTTATAACTTCCTTTGTAAGGTATAAACTCTAGAACTCCATGCAGTATTCCATTGCTTGTTTCGATAGTGCCAGAAGTAGAGAGAATATATTTAGCTGTTTATTAATCCTCTTTGTTGCCACAAGCTGGCAAGTGGAGCCCCTGAGTTTCTTACTTTGCATGTTTGGCTTCTAGACACAGAAGTCTGTTTTTGTCTGTTCCTGGTAGTGTCTAACTTAAATACACCTAACTAAGTAACCAACTCTGATCATTCTGCTGGCTAGCCTGCCTCTTATGCATGACCCCATCTTTACTAAGAATTTTTTTTCTGCAGTGATTTCATTTTCGAGCAATGAAATAAGTATATTGAATGTTGGCCCATCCACTGATGATTTTCCATGAACAGCCACTTACAACTTTTTGATTAATAAATTCAAAACACATTTAACTTGTGATTTATAGATATTTGTAATATTTTTCTAAATTGCCTCCTCATCTGATACAAGTCAAATGCCATGCTAAAGTCTACTTATATTACATATACACAGCTACTTTTATCAACCAAATTTGTAATCTTATCAAATAGTGAAATCTAAACTGTTCGACAAAACGCATTTTCCATAAAAACACATTGACTGGCATGAATTACAGTTCCCTCTTTCTGATGCTCTATTAATGGAAAATCATATTGACCTTTCCATTATATTGTCTGAGTTTGATGTCTGAGTAACTGACCTATAATTATTAGGACCATTCAGCTTATTCTCTATGAATAGCAGTACTACAATAACACTCTTTCAGAACTCTAGGTTTTCCTAGAATTTAAAGTTTTCTTAATAGTGATTACTTATTTCCCAGTCACATACTCACATGTTCCTGGATGCAGGTTATCTTAATACTCAGAGTTCAAATGCTTTTCTTTCAGCTAGATCATAAAGCTACTAATCGGCTTCGTGTAATACAGGCATCTTATTCTTTGCAGTGATTATACTACATATACTAATATTTATTTTGTTATTTATTTCTATTTTTTGTATTTTGATTTTGTGCTTCTGATTGCTGTCTCCCACCATCACTGAATCAGGATGGTTCTGTAACCAGGGTTGTCTTTTTTCTTGATAGAAAACTCTATATTTTTGACCAGTTAAAAAAAAAATAAATTAAAAAACTCTTTTTAAATAACTACCTCTTTAATTTGTACTTGTTTTTTTTTTATTTTCCTTTTTTTCATATAGAATCTTCATGATTATGTTTGTGTGTGTATTCATTCAGTGGTAAATAACATAAGAATCACAAAGTTTTTGTTGTCCAGTGGAATATTCTGATTTCTGTTTACTTTTGCTAAGTCTTACAAGTGCTTACCTGGGAAATAACATTTTTGTGAACAATTTGAGGTCACTACTTTTTTCTTTCATCGTTGGTCTGTGTTATCTTCCTCACTGGAGAGAATTTTTTTGTAGGAGTAATCAGGCAGTAATAATAGACATCCTGATGTTATCAGACCTAGGAAAGGGATGCTGTATGACTTGCAAGTGTTTCTGCCATTTCTGTATAATTTTAGTCAGGGAACATGTTCAAATCATGAAAAAATACAGATCTAAAATTTTAACACATTAGATAGCATTTAAACCCAGAAACTATAAATGCACAGTTCATCTCTAAAAGCTCTTGTAATTGTCTCCTCCTTATCTTGAAAGAAGGATAATTTATCTCATGTTTGTTAAATGGAAATAGCACACAAACATGCAGTTGCTATAACAACAACTGCATCACAAAACCATGCCCCGATTTACCCCAGCAAGGTGTTTATTAACCACCTTTTGCTATAGTAGACTGGGGATTATGGTTGCATTTTAAAATGCCTGGAATGTGTAGCTATTCAGACCATGCATGAAGATATTCAAGGACAATGTTTCAGCATATGAGAGAAAATAAGTAAGACTCTTTCTGCACTCTCCATCATTGTTTTCTGCAAATACAGCTTCCTGTTTCACCATTCTCCCCTTTTCATTTCATTAATCCCTTGCCGTGTTAGAATCCGTAAACAAAACCATGTTTTTTAATGGGCTGTTTGAGAGCTGGGTTGCTGAACTCATATACCACTTGCTTTAGCTGTTTGAATGGGTTCTCTGTTACAAAGTTTGATTTTCTGTATGGACCTCTGCAAAACTTTGCATTGCTTTCATGCCTGCACAGCTGGGCTGCAGGGCCTTGTTCTAGCCAGACCTTCTTGATCATACCATTCTTGCTGCATGCTGTCTCCTTCTTGTTGCTGCTGTCTACGTTTTCATCTCTCAGACTTCTTGTGAACCTTCTTTTTCATCCCCTTAAGTCATGGTGGTTTATGGAAGAGAAAGAACAGTTGATTCATGAGAGAGAATGAAGTTGCTCTGACAAGGGGAAAAGTTTTAACAAGAGGGGGCTATCATGGTTCCCTATAAAACATCTCATGTATTTGCAGTTTAAGGCTTAGCAGCTACGGCCTTTCTGTTCCTCTGTGCTTCTGTTCTAGATGCAGTCCAGCTGCCCAGAGAAGCTGCAGATGTCCCATAGCTGGAGGTGTTCAAGACCAGGTTGAACAAGTCCCTGGGCAATGTGATCTAGTAGGTGGTAACCCTGCCCATGGCAGCGGGGGTGGAACTAGATAGTCTTTAAGATCCCTTCCAGCCCAAGCTGTTCTATGGTTCTATAGCTTATGGCCAACAGATCAAGCTCAGCAGCTGAGTTTGCCATATGGAGTGGCTTCCCTGGAGTGTAGGGAGGCCAAGAGCTTGAGACAAGAAAATCTCTTTGCACTCATTCTGTCATCTTTACCAAATGCCATTCCCAGTGTGCAACCTTGCTTTTCACTTCTTTCTACCTATTCTCCCTGCATGTCGTAATGATTCTTCCCTTTTGCCAGTGTTTGGCTCTTTGGCTCTTTGCAGTTCACCCTCTCACTTTCTACCACTCAGTCTCCTAACTTTCTCTCAAGAACTCTCACTTGAATGTATTTATTTTGTCTTTAAATGCTACAGTTGTATTCAGATTTGTTGGTGTGCTCAGATTACCATTCCCCAAAATAGTAGTCCTCTGATAGAGACAAACTGTAATATGCCACTTGGAAAAACAAACAAATGTTACAGCCTTTCAAGAGTGAATCTGAGCTGGCTTCAGCTAAATGTTGAAGGCTGAGAGCTACTACATAACTCATATCCTCAGAAAATCTCCACCTATACCCTCCTTATATACAACCCAACTTTTAAAAATATCTTTATTTTGACTTCCCCCAAAGGATACAAAATACATACATAAGATGTAATAGTGAGCAGTATAACAATTCAAAGCATGATTCAGAGCTGAACAAACAGAAGTTAGAGTTTTTCAGCTTTTTTGTATACTTTTTTTTTTTCTAAAGGAGGATGTAGTCTTAGGATCTGTATTATTATTTACACTCTGTTCCTTTTCTATGAAAATTCGAACAAATGTTTTGGTTTTGGTGTATTTAGTAGAACTAATTTCTCAGTCTCCACTATCCTTAAAGATTAGAATTGTCTTTGTCTTCCTAGGATAAATATCGTGTGATAACCACAAACTTTAAGGGCAAAAATTATTTCAGCACAAGATCAAAAATAGGACAATTACCTTTTTTTTTTTTGAAATGTGAGGTTGTTATAGGATGAATTAGATTACTCATCAGCTTTCACATAGTATTCTAATGCTGTAGAGTGGTTACAATCAGCTTAGCAAGCTTTCCCCTAATTGTTCAGTTCAGGCTGCCGAAAAAGGTGAATTGTTCAACTTTCAATAGAATTATAGTATCTCTCCTGCAAAAAAGCAAAGTGCTTCTATTGCATCAGTATGCATTTAAACAAAAGGGTAAGGTGAGAAATGGTTAAGATTATTCCCCACAATTCTTTCTGTTAGTAGTGGCACTTGATCTGGTACCTTTGCCCATTAACCATATCAATACTAGGAAATTAAATGAGCCAAGACTTTAAGAAGTGGCACAGTGCGCATTCATATGGCTGAACTCTCTTTTCCAAATGCCCTATCCCCCTAAATGAGTCTCATCCATGATAACTGCTGGCTGAGAAAATCCCTGGACTCTTCTGTTTTGCAGACTATGCTTGTTTACTGGCTGGAAAAACACTACCTGGCAGAGGCTAAAAATCTGCTGGTGCAGTAGCTCTGCTTAGTTTACATCAGTGAAACATAAACACAGGGACTGTGACTGCCAGATCTGTGGGTATAAAAACATTCATTTGGAAAAGCAGGCATTAAATAGACTTTGCTGGAAAAATTGGCAAGTGTCTCATCTGTCACTCAGGTCTTGGTCAGGGATACTACCCTTACTTGATTTCAGTGGGTTTAAAAATATTTAGCATTTTCAGATAATAGGAAGCAGACACTCATCCCTCTTCTTTCCATCCTTACCAGAGATCTTGTCCTGAGACTTACGCATATATACACCCTTTATAGACAAATATATCCAACAGAGAGGGTGTCATTCTCCCTGCTTAATTTGGCCGTTCTTGAAAGACATTTTGAAAAGTTACTTGGATACCTTCAGTGTTTTGGAGAGCACATATTTTCTGGTTTCACCAAGCAGTTGAATTTCAGTCAAGCCCATAGTTTTGGTAATTTATCCATTTTTCTTAGTTTGCTTTTACATTTCTAGATCCTTTCATATTGCCATGATTTGAGAATATGCAATTATTTTGTTTTGTATGCATATAACCTGCAGGCAGCAGCTTCACATCTAATAAATGATTCTGTCATAAAGAGACTTGGACAAAGCAGACTTTTCTGGTGATGTTCATTGCCTGTAAAAAAGAATTACACAACGAACAGACATTTATTCCAGATCTAACTGCCTATTCACACAGTTCAACAGACTGTCAGATTAACTGTAATGGTGCCTTCTAGTGACTTTGAATAATACAAGTCTGTGTCTTCTCAGATTTTATTTTTATTTATTTAGTTATTTATTTATTTTACCTTTCTCTGTTTACGTGGACGTATTGGATGTCTGTGTTCAGGTTTTAGTAGTGGGGCAATGGACTGTAGTGGGTTTATGTGGCAAGGTTTTGGTAGCAGGGGCCATAGGGGTGGCTTCTGTGAGAAGGATCTAGAAGCTGCCCCATGTTAGGTAAGGGCCCCACTGTTGACCAGAGCTGAGCCAATAAGCGATGTTGCTTTGCGCCTCTGTGGGAGCATATTTAAGTCAGGGAAAAAAAAAACGCTGCGCCACACAGCAGCTGGGAGAGTGAAAGGAGTGAGGAACAGCCTTGCAGGTGCCAAGGTCAGTGAAGAAGGAGGGGGAGAGGTGCTCCAGGCGCCGGAGCAGAAGTCCCCTGCGGCCTGTGGTGAGGACCATGGTGAAGCAGGCTGTCCCCCTGCAGCCCATGGAGTACCACGGTGGAGTAGGGTTCCACCCTGCAGCCCGTGGAGGAGACCACAGTGGAGCAGGTGGACCTGTACTGACGGAGGCTGCGGCCTGTGGAAGACCCCTGCCGGAGCAGATTCCGGGCCGAACCTGTAGCCCGTGGAGAGGAGCCCATGCAGGAGCAGGTGACCTGGCAGGAGCTGCTGCCCGTGGGGGATCCAGGTTGGAGCAGTTTGCTCCTGAGGGATGGACCCCGTGGTACGGACCCCTATCTGGAGCAGTTCTTGAAGAGCTGCTGCCTGTGGGCAGCCCACATCGGATCAGTTCACCAAGGACTGCATCCCGTGGGAGGGACCCCACAGCACAGGGGACGAGAGTGACCGAGAAGGAGCGGCGGCGAAGAAGCGCTATAGACTGACCATAACCCCCATTCCCCCGTTCCTCTGTGCCGCTCGGGGGGAGGAGGTGGAAGAGGGTGGATGGGGGGGGAAGGTGCTTTTGGTTTCTTTCCTTTGTTTCTCACTTCTCTAGCTTGTTAGTAATAGGTAATAAATCTTACTGTCTCCCTACGCTGAGTCTGTTTTGCCCATCACGATAATTACTGCGCGATTTCCTCATCCTTATCTCAACCCTTGAGCCCTTTTCATTGTATTTTCTCCCCGTTCCTCTTTGAGGAGGGGGAGTGAGAGAGCAGTTGTGGTGGAGCTCGGCCGCCCACCCGAGTAAAACCACCGCAGTCCAGAAAGGACTGCGGTGGTTTTACTCAGATGGGCGGCCGAGCTCCACCACATGGACCCAGTGCAGGACATAGCTGAGACCTTCAGCAAAGCTCATCGCATGTCTTTGAAAACATTCAAGATAGAACAGAGAATTCTGTCCAGGCAGAGAATGGGGTGAATAAAAGGGAGAAACCACAGAGGGAACATCAAGAGCAGAGGAGGAGGAGGTGATCCATGGCACCAGAGCAGGGAGCTGCTGCAGCCCATGGCAGATCCACACTGAAGTTCTCAAAGGAATTACAGCCAGTGGAAAACCCACACTAGAGCAGAGGAAAAGTGTGAGAGAAGGAATGGCAGAGAGAAACAGCTAGAGGTGTTGTTTTATTTTTGTCTTTGTTTTTCCTTACCTAAATCTATTTTAATTGGTGATACATTAAACTAATTTTCCCCAAGTTGAGTCTGTTTTGCCTGTGATGCTAAATGGTAAGTAGTCTTCCTGCGTTTATCTTGACTCATAAGCTTTCTTGTCCCTATTTTCTCCACCTTGTCCTGTGGCGTAAAGACCACACGGACACCAGGGTTCTTTTAGGATCAGGAACTGCTACTTCTTTGTTGAGGGCATAACTTCAACTTCAAACCTTTTACTGAGGACAGGCTCCTTTCTTATACCATTCGCTCTACAGCAGTCCTTTTCCACTAGCTATTCATTGATGAACAACTTTGCCCGGCAACAGCAAACACCCAGCAACTTCCATGCCTTAACGGCTGGAGAACAAGCAGTCCAAGAGAGCAAGGCATCTCCTGAATCACCCTTCTTTGTTTCTTCTAAACTCTTTACATTCCTTATGGCCTCATTACACTCCTCATGGCCTCATCGTTAAGAGTACGATGTTATCACCAACCATGGGGCTTGTCGACCCCCATGGCTATACTCCCACATTGTCCCACTGAGGAGGGGGGAGTGAGCAGAAGGGTGGGTGGCTGGTTGTTTGTCAAGTATAACCCAGCCCAGTGGGATTAAGGGATAGCATGGAAAACCAAATGGATGTTTTTTCCCTGATACAGAGATGTACATTTAGTCCAGTTCTGTTTAAATTAAAGCTCCTACAGGTAAGCTTTAAGACTCCCTGAAACTTAAATTCTCTGACTATTCAAGTGAAAAAGCAAGCAGAGAAGAACCTTGCTTAAAGATACATATAGTGGTACACTGTGTACACACCCGACATATGTATGTTATATATAACATTATATATTAAGCACACGAGAACATACCTTCATAAAATTTTGAGATAGAAAAGTCAATTTTGACTCTGTCATTATTTAAAGATTTTACAGCAAATGGAACATAGTCTACACAGACAAAGGTTATACATATATATATATAAATATTGAATAAGAGGGAAGGATACAGCAGCCAAATGAACAACTAATCCAACCAACCCAGATGTTCTCTGGATTGTCCCAGTGTGAACAGCTTGCCCTCTGGCTTCCTATAATTACATTGCATACAATTTGGCAAGTGGTATTTCTTCTTTAACTGAAAGCCAGAGAAAAGCAGTGCAAAGTCCTGTACACCACATAATCCCTGAGAATAGGTGGTTAATAGTACAAGGAAAAATCTTGCCTAGTGTATATAATCCAAAAGAAAGAACATTATTAGCTTGACAGGATACAAGTTTCAGAAAAACACAAAGGATTTAGGAGCTAAAGTTCCTGTAGGCTTTAAATGAGGTCTAATTTCTAAGTTTAGCTGTGTCTCATTTATCAGTCAAATCATGTTTTATCAACCTGTATGTTCAGATTAACTGAAACAATTTATGTTATTGTATGAATTCAATACAATTTAAGCTAATTGTTTGCATTGGAGGGGAAAAAAAATAGTTCTTCACTGAAATTTCACAATGGAAAAATAATAATCTTTTTTCAACTTAGAATACTGTATAATTACCAATGTAACTCATACTTAAAATAACAAAATCCTCAAATAATTTTGGGGTTATTTCTTCTAATCATTTTCATATTGTGTATGCTTGCTTTTGTGCAATTGCATTCTCTTTCTCGGCAGGGAGTGTGAGAAAGTTGGTACTTGATTGCAAAGTTTTTTCTAGATATTTTATTTCCTTTTCATTTTTGGAAGGGATAATTCCATTATGACCAGAATTATTTACTGATATATTTGTTTATTTAACTTTTTACTGTTTATCTGAACTATATATAGTCACACAAGTGTTCTTTTAATTTTACCTAATGTAAAACATGATAAAAATTTTGTTTTGAACTCACTGTACTACTTTTTCACCTTGCAGTGAATTTGTGAAAATGTTTATAAATTTAATATAAAGATTAAATAGGTGTCTGTTTCTCAGTCATATGTAAAAATATTCAGTTGAATTAGAAGTCAGTCAACACTTCCATTCTTTGGGAAAACACATTAGTAACTAAATAGTTGTGAACTTTTATTACAGTTGCGTAAGTCAGCATTGCTTCATTAACAGTAGTGGAACTCCACTGATTTCAATAGAACAAAGCTGATTAACTGCAAAGAAGACTCCAGCATTTAGTTTCCAAATCCAAAACAGTGATAGCCTCTTGTAGGAGGAGATAGTTTCCCTGTCTGCTGCAGATATGGAGTCTTATACATACATAAAACATAAAAACACACACCAGTGTGCCAACAGGTTTTTAACTGTTTATCACACCCAGAACATAGAGTGCAATAACATTCCTGAAGTCGCTTTTTCATTTGTTATAGCAGGTTTGCTTAATGAATGTTCAGTATTTGTTTGCTAAGAATGAATGTAAAATGGAGCAAAATAAGATCTTTGTCAAGGACCATTTAAATGGTAATGTCAGTGTTGCAAAAGGTGACAGTCTGTGTCCCTTGTAAACAATTAATTCCTACTTTCCCTGCATAGGCTGCCTGCAAAGCTGACTGATTTAGCACCTGCTGTTTTGGACTAACTACGATTTTTCTAAATGTCTGTATATAATAAGAGGTACATATATTAAAGGTGTGCTTGCAGCTGAGTGTGCATGCAGGGAGGGGGTCCTTTATAATTTAGGAGCTCTGTGATTTTTTTAGATTTTTTTTCCCTCCCCTTCAGAGAAGGTAATACTTGAAGAATATATACATATATATTTATCTATGGTATAGGACTCAGATATCTTGTGTGTGACACTCAGAAAGCTCATGGAGACAAATTTATCTTAACACTGAGTGTGCCATCACCTGAAGTTACAGGTCTTGTCTGGAAATTAGATCCATAAAATTTTGTTGTTCAATACAGATACAAAATTAGATCCAAAATCCACGTATATCTATTGCCTACTTAGGCTATAAAAGTACATCTACAAAAGTTTTAATATATTAGCTAAATTTTAGGTGTCTAAATATAAAATTGACCTTATTAAACTCATGTTCAGTTGAAATCCCAGAGTACCCAAGGGTATAACTTTTCGGATGCTCTTTGGCAATCATGCTTCCTATGCTCCTCAGGCATTGGTCCCTTAGCTGTTCACTGTTGTGTCCAAATGTGCCAACTGAAATGCTTGTTGGGTAGCTAATGTTAATTGGATCTCTGAAATTATCAGACAGATTTTTTTTCCTGTAGAAGTTTGGGATATGAAATAATACTTTTTAAGCAGTGATTGTCACTTAAACAAGGGTATCATGAAACTGTATCATGACTAACTACAAACACAGCTCCTTACAGGATCATTCCATAGCTTCGTATTCTTCCATGAAAACTCTTCTCTCTTTCCCCTTTCCCTTTAGGTCTGTGTATCAGACCTTTCAGCCATCCCTTCTGCTGAGTCTAGTGCATTGGGCTTACTGAAAACCTTAATGGAGACCTTGACTCTTGTTCCTAGTTTATAGGAAACTAATTGAAGATATGGGCAATGAACTTGAGGTACTGATGGCCACCCATGTGTCAAAAGAGAAATGTTGCAGTTAGTGCAGGTTAAAATAAGAATTTTAGCAAAGAAAAAAATTGAAAATTTAGAAATTTAGAGAGTTAACCCTACATTAAGATCAAAATTACAAAGACTTCCATGACTGAAATTGCTGATCTGAGCAGTACACTTGAAGTCACATGAATGAAGCTACTTCTTATGTTAATTTACATGACCAGGTTCCCAAGGGCACCCAGGGACTGCTGTGGTTTAACCTGGCAGGCAGCTGAGCAGCTGAGCACAGACGTTTGCTCTCTCCCACCCCCACAGTGGGATGGGGGAGAGAATCAGAATACAGGTAAAACTCATGGGTTGAAATAGACAGTTTAATAGGACAAAAAAGGAAGGAATAATAATAACAGCAACAACAACAATAATAAATAATAATAATAAATATATAAAGCAAGTGATGCACAATGCAATTGCTGACCCCTGCTGACTGATGTCCAGCCAGTTCTGTTATTGCTAAGCATGATGCCACATGGCATGGGACATCCCTTTGGCCAGCCTGGGCCAACTGTCCTGGTTCTGTCCCCTCCCAGCTCCTGGTGCACCCCCAGCCCCCTTGCTGGCAGGGCAGCACGGGAAGCTGAACAGTCCTTGGCTCTGGGTGAGCGCTACTCTGCAACAACTGAGACATCGGAATGCTATCAGCATTATTCTCATCCTAAATCCAAAATGCAGAATCATGCCAGCTACTACAAAGAAAACTAATTCTATCCCAGCCAAAACCAGGACACCCAGTAAAACAAACTGTTTTCCAGGGAAGGAAAGCTGCCTGTTTATTCAATATGAGCATCCAAAGGAAAAAGAGAAAATGGTACTGAATGTGAACAAAAATCCTTCATTTACACAAATTTACACAGCTTTCTTTATTAGTCTTTTCTAGTCTGCTTAGTTACTGAAACAACTAAGTCATTTAATTTAGATTCTAAAGGACTGATAATTTTGTAATTTCTGGGGTTAAAAGCAGAGTGTCAAATGAAACTATGAGGACTTGCGCTAGGGACTTAAGAGCTCTATATATTGATCCCTGGTTAAGCACAGAATTATTTTGTGGTAATGATCAAATTGCTTAGGTGTGGTACTTCTCATTTAATATTATCTGTCTAAAAGGTGTTAAATGCAAATTAGGCATCACTGAAGTTCCTAACAGAGTAAACAGAGAAAGGGATCCTTTTCCTTTGTAGGATCTCTGACCAACAGCATGATACACCTTCTAGAAGTATTTCTCCAGGACCTAGACATGTGGCTTAGACTAAGCCCCTAGCCTCAAATGCCAGTTAGGGGAAATGACCTTTTAACTTCAGTGTCATTTTTCAGAATGTAGTGCCTTTCTAAGTCAAAGGGCACAAACACCTATCTCTAAATACACCCACATGCGCTAAAAATGCTGCTTTCCAAACCAGCTGTCTCAACCTCATGCTTCTTGGTCAGAAGTTTATTAGTTTATTTTCCCTATGTTCCATTCTTATTTGGTCCTCTGGTCTTTTCCTGCTGTTCAGAGTTCTTCCCAGACTTCCACATTAATCAAACTGATGGCTTGAGGTTCACTTAATAAAGTTTTGAGCCTGGTCTCTGTAGGTACGGGATGTAACCTGAAACTTCCAGTCAGAAGTCCCAACCAGATATTTTCAAACAAAATCTTTTCACAGGGTGCTGAGAAGTTTTCACAGGAAAATATGCTGTAGTTTCAACAGGAAATGTTCTCAACTCTAGGATCAAATTTCTACTGCATTGAAAGACAGATCCCTCAACCCCAGGATAGCATTTTATTTTGGATATAGGGTTCTTAGAATTTCACTTTGGGTTAACGCTGATTCTAAGTTTTTTTTACTGCTTTATTTCCTTGATGAATTCTGAGCTTTCTTTGATGACTGAAGTTGCACTTCTCCCTGTGCATTTGGAAAGTTCTTCAGTGATCACACTGGGACTACTTTAGCTCTGTATTTCGAAACTAATGTCAAACCTATGCCTTCTCAAGTACAGACAAGGTCACTGAATCCTCCATACAATCACAAGGTGACTGGCACCACTACATTTTTTTTGTTTATAGTAGCTGTTCCCCATTAACTCTATTTTCTATTTAAGTCTACTCCTACATTAAGCTTTCTCTCTAAAGGTTAATCTTCATGAAGAATGTTCTAATATTCTGTTTGCTGAAAAGAGTCCATAATGACTTCTTTCTCCTCCCTCTTGTTGAGGATATTCAGGTACTGGCTGTCAGTACCAAATGAAGAACTCTCAGCAATAGTAGACCTTGCACTGATGTACAGCCATGCTATTCAAAGCACAAGAGAAAAGAATAGGATCCCAGAAACATCACAATTTTGTCATATTTTGCCATTCTAATATTGCTGCTTATCATTGCTGCTAATACTGTACTGTGGCTGACAAATAATTCAGCTGGATCAAGATGGGATGTTGGCCCCATGGAGCACATGCAAATTGCCGAGTGACTGGCAGCTTTCTTTTGCAGGAAGTACATGCTGAGCATCTCTGAAACTACTAAGATTATGCTGCAGCTATCATTCCTTTCCTGGAAGCTTTTCCATCCCTTGTAAGTCCATGTACTACAAGTTTTTTTTTCACTTTTTCAGGACACAAACAGCACTGCATGCAACAGCAGTTTTGAAATTTTCCTCTGGTAAGCCACATTTCAGAGTCATGACTCTATTCCTATTTTTGTTTTCTGGTTTTAAATATGATAACAGATGACTTATATGTATTTTGAGCATTCTTTTCCTTTCTATGTTATGTTTCTGTCTTATGCAGCCTTTCACTCTACTGTGTTGTTTGCTTTTCCATTTTTGCCTTATGTATTTACAGGACAGAAGGAGCAGATCTTAATTTATTATCTAGTTCATATTTTTTTTTCTACAAAAGCAAGATTATCAGTATATGTGTTCCTCATTGTGTTTCATGTAATCTACTTTCAGGGGTCTCTAGTGAGGAAGATATCACTGACTGGTAATCTTTGCCAAGATTTCAAAAATATTACCTTATTATGATCCCTGACACCATGAATAAATAATTTATTTTCTTTTTTCAGCACTCTCTACATATTTGAAGGTTGTTATCAGCTCTTTCTGATGTTATTTTTCCAGCAAAACAACTGCAAGCTGTTCAGTCTTTCCTCCTAGCATACGTTTTCTGAAACTGTGCTTGTTTTCCTCTCGATTCCCTTCAGCTGTTCAATATTTCTTTTGAAATTCAGTGTCCCAAAGTGGGTGTGCTTGCCTTGCCTTCCTAAATTTCTGTCTTTGTTCACAGTCTTGGATATGTCCAATAAGAGATGATATTGCAGTAAACTAACCCTGCTGGGGCTGAAATTGAAAAGCTACGTTTAAAGGTTGTCTATTCTCTGATCTTTACAGTGGAAAAGAGTAATAATACACCTTTGAAAGTTTACATTCCTCTATGGTAGTAAAAGATGATTAGTTGTTCAGATTTGCAGTTACTTGTGCAAGAATTTCTTAAAATTTCTCTCATCTCTCTGGATAGAGCATTTCTTATTACAGTAAATAGTAAGGGTTTTTGTTTGTTTGTTTACTTGTTTAATTAAATTGGAGCATAAAACAATGCTCTCCATTTTTTGCACTCAACATTTAACCAAGTCGGAGTGCAGGAACAAGCATTCTTTTTTGGATGGACCTTGTGAACATTGTTGAACAGGGTTTGGGGTGTTTTTTTACTTTTTTTTTTTGACAAGTTTGTCTTAGATAATCAATACACTGAGCAGAATTAAATTCACAGAAGTAGAATTTCTGGCTAAGAGTCCCTCAGTTTCAGTTTGACATTTTTGGTTTAAGGAGACCTGTCTTCAACATTTATGATTGCTGTATGCTAAAGGGAGATTATTTCAGTGTTTACTTCTAGCATAAATCTAAGAATAACTTCTTTGGGTGACTGATTCTGGGTAGCTTGTGTGTCTGTGATGATAATGTATTAGGACTATTACAAATAGAATCACAGAATCATAGAATGGCTTGGGTTGGAAGAGACTTTAAAGAACACCTAGTTCCAACCCCCCTGCCATGGGCAGGGATACCCCCCACTAAATCAGGTTGCTCAAATCCCCATCCAACCTGTCCTTGAACACTTTCTGGGATGGGGCATCCACAGATTCTCTGGGCAACCTGTTCCAGTCCTTTACCACCCTCTGAGTGAAGAATTTCCTCCTCATATCTAATCTGAATCTACCATCTTTTAGTTTAGAACCATTCCCCCTTGCCCTATCACTCCTCCCCCTGACAAAGAGTCCCTCCCCAACTTTCCTGTAGGCCCCCTTTAGGTATCGGAAGGCCTCTATAAGGTCTTCCCGGAGCCTTCTCTTCTCCAGGATGAACAGCCCCAGATCCCTCACCCTGTCTTCATAGGAGAGGTGCTCCAGCACTCTGAGCATCCCCATGGCCCTCCTCTTGACTCATTCTAGTAGGATAGTTCTGGAGAAACTCAGCACATTGCTGTAGAAGCATGTGGTGGAGAAGAGGTATAAGACAAGAAAGGATTTGGGAGAAACAAAAGGATTTGCAGTCTCAAGTTAAAGGAAGGAGTGGGGATGGAAACAGGAGTGACAGTGATGTGTGATTTTGAGTTATATATTAAGCATTTTACGGCCATTAAAATGGATCTTTCACTGTACGCATGACTGATTTCAACTTTTGTTTGAAATATTATTTTGCAAATTCCTCCTTCTTTGAAGGCATCTAATTTCTCTGGTTCATCTGCTTACCCACAGTAACAAATTCAGGCTGGCTTTGGATAGTACTTCACCTCAGAAAGGGGTCTGAGTCCTCCTGTTTTCTCTAGTTACTGGCTCACAGACAGAGGAGAAAACGCACTCCTTTGGACTGAAACTTCATGCATCAAGGATCCCACGTTCAGCTTGGGGCAGTTAAGAGTGTGCATGCAAGGTGTATATCATAGGAACAGAAGCATTGATGCTTCTGAGGCAGCAATAATAGTAACAGCTCAGGTGATTGAAGCAATTCACACATTTAAAATCTGCTGTTTCAGACTAAATTCATCATGCAGTTTTCTCATTCAGTTGAGAACGTTTCCTGGAGACAAATTAGCCACTTCACACTTCTGTGAACCTCCTAAACTGCAGATGGATGTGGAGAGCCCTTTGCTTTCATCCTTCCATTCAGAAGTCCCTTTTTCAATACTGGCAATGTCACTGTGGCAAAAGCAGTGTTTTGTGATTAATCTTATATAGTACTATACTGGAGAACCAGACTTCCTATAGTGAGGCTGAAGAAGAATCACTGTCTCCCAGGAATCTCTTGAGGTATTTTGCAGTCTGGATGACTAACAGGATTGTGTTAAAACTTGTTTCTTTTGGTAGGAATGCAAATAGAATTAAGACCTTAGGATCAGGGCTCCTGAAGCAAAATCCTCCCCAAAGTGAAAGTTATATACAGCACAGTATACGCATATTTATTTTGTATATGTGTATACATATGAGAATATGTATGTACATAAATATTCATAAATAGGCTCTTAATATGTGTTCTGGTACCTATAAAAATAGTTAATAAACCCTAACATTTTTACTCTTTTTAATAGCCAAGTGGATCTGCCTGCCTCTTTCTCACCACAACCCAATTTGTACAGTCCTTCAGGGAGTGAGTTTGAAAACGTATCTGAAAAAAGCATTTTGGCTAATGGCTAACAATACCGAGGAGGAAGAATTAAGTCTATCCAGTCAGTTCTGCTGTGGTCCAGGTAGTTCAATATGATATGTCGATAGAACGTATTTCAACTGTACCTTTTTCATGTCTTTGAGGAAAAAGAAAAACATCATCAGAGAATGATTGTACCTGTGTTGCTAAACTTCAGTCTGTACTTAATTTCTGGAAAATATACAACTGGGAGCAATGCAGAATTAAGAAACAACAACAACAAAATTCAACAAACTGTGTACAATGGATTGTTTTGATAAGGTGAAAGAAGTAGAACTGCTGAGCATGCAGGTACAGAAAGTATCATCTTCATCAAATCATAAAGCAATGGGAAAAGCTTTTGATGAATGAGCTGACTGTTTAAGAACAGCCAAGAGAAGAGAAAACAAATATACCTAGTTTACATCTGCTGTGTCACGGCCTAAGGTAAAAAGCCAACCCCAGGAATGTAGAAGCTGGGGCATTTTTCACCTGAGGCATTTTTTCCCTGAGATACACTATTTGCTTATATCTTAACAGCAGATGGGGATGGTTTTGTAAGGAATGGTCCAGCAATTCGTGCCACTAAGGGATTTGAAGGGTTAACATTGAGGCCTGGGTTTAGGTGATAAGAGAACAAAGGGATTTCTTCAGAGAAAAACTGCTGACTCTGCACGGACGTGCAGTAACTTCTGACATCCGGCCAAGAGACCACCAGATAAGGAGGAAGAATATGAGCCTCCCCGTCCGAGCGGCCCCCGAGAGACTACAAGAGACTGATAAGCAGGCGCAGCTGGGAGGACTTCGGATTCGGGAAACCAATTATAATAACCCTGCCTCTTTCAGAAGTAGTAATGAATATGTATTAGCCTAGGAGCATAAAAACCAGCTGCCTTACGTAACGGGTGTGCGTCCTGGTGGAGCAGAGACTCCCGGCGCACCCAGCGCTGTTTGCTTGCCTCTATTCGTTTAATAAATTGTAAACTTTGATTGCAGTCCTATTTGGGACTCAGTCATTTATAACAACTGGGGGCTCGTCCAGGATGGTCTTGGTTCCTGAATTCTGACTTGATCTAGGAGGGGCGCCCCCACCATTTGGTGGCTCCTGTTCGAGTCGGGTCGGGACTAATGCCATCTTGAACCTGAATAAGGGCAGGCAAAGATTTAGATTTTTTTATGAGCTCCCTTTGCCGGCTGCAGCACTATATTTTGCCCGTAATTCTGCGCGCGAAGATCCGAACGAAGACGGCAGAGTCGTAAGTATTTAAGGCGTATACCGTTCGGTTGGGTGGGATTCGGTTGCCTGTGTGTGTGTGAGAGTGTGACTGAGAAGGAACTTAGTTCCGAAGCGATTGTGGAGGTCTTCTAACCGCGGTTCCAATCTCCCGCGAGGGACTTGGCCGGTGAAGGACCGAAGCGATTCCTATAGGATTCGTGGGTGGGTGATAGGTCCTAAACCCCCTGCAAGACACTCTCACTAAGGCAACCAAGGGCTGTAGGAATTGCCACAGTAAAATTCCTAGATGGGTCAGACAAAATCGTGACCCAGGACCAGAGAAAAGGGAGCAAATTACCAGACATACCACCAGAAAGTCCATTAGGGATAATGATTAGAAATTGGAACGATAGGGGCCCCAGAAAAGGAAAAATTAAATTAGAAATGGTCCAGTATTGTATGATAGAATGGACCAAGGAGCCTTTAGGACCACATGTCTTTTGGCCCGTTTTCGGATCCTTTGAAGACTGGGTTTGCCAGGCCTTAAATACACATGTTAATTCAAAGGAACCTTTTTAGCCAGGAGGAAAGTGATTATGCAGGATTATGGATCAGGACTTCACGTCCTTTTCCAGACTCAATATTTACACTAAAAGCAGACGAGAAGTTTGAAGAAGAAGAAAAAAGAAAAAAAAAAAAAGGAAAAAGAAAAAGATGATGAATGGGAGTCATTGGATAACCTACCACCTCTATATCCTTTTTAATTAGGCCTCAATACCTTTTTAACCCCCCAACCTAATGGATACACAGGAGTGATTCCTTGTTTTGTGTAGGCTTACTAATAAAGTGCATGAGAAAAATTAGCATTCGGCTTGAAATTCGGTCTTGTTGAAATGTAAATTTTGTGGAAAAGGTGGTATTGTTTGTTTAGAAGACGGAAGGCTGAGTGCTTCAGGTGTTTTCCCGAAGTCCTGTGGATTTATGATTGGAACGGGGCTCATTAATAATCTGAAATAGTAAAGTTTGTATGTGGAAAGAAGAGTTTAATCCCAGAGAATTGGGACATTTGGGAAGAAGATTAGGAAAAGATAGTAAAAACCTGCAATAAAAAGGTTTGCGTGGAAATTGAAACAAGGGACAGTAACTAATATAAATAAATAAAAGGGAATGGGAAATCAAGGAAATGGGTAAAATCCAAAACAAAGACGTCCGAAAAAAAAAAAAAAGCCTCCTTGGGTGCATATTGGCACACTGGAAGGATATTGTTAGAACTGGGGGCACAGAAAGCAAGAGGACTTTCACTAAGTATTGCAATCAATGGTGGCCACTATATAAACTAAATGGCCACTTCATGGATCAATCGACTATAACAGTGTCTTGCAATTAATGTTGTTTTTGAGGAGAGAAGGAAAATAGGATGAAATGTTGTATACTGATACTTTGTTTCAGCATCTTGGAGGGAAAAGGTATGGAATTAAGTTGGCCCTTGACTGAGCCTTTGGTGCTGGCATTAGGAAAGTATAGGCTGGAGAAAGATAAAGGAAGTGTAAAAAGGGTTGTTGAAGGTGTTAAAGGTTGTGTGGCATGTAGTCTTTAACAGAGCTGTTTAAAGTTGAATGAGCAGGGAAAGAGGATGTAGGAATGCTAATAGTTCCGCCTCAACCCGAGGCTGAGATCTCTAAATCGCGGGTGTGAGCCCTCTGGGGGAGAGGGACCGTGATGGGTCCGAGAGAGTTGTCGTGGAAACAGAAAAGCAGCTAACTCTTAAAACAACCTGAGCTCATGTGTGAGCTCAGATTGCCAATGGGACCCCTCAGGGAACTGTCAACAATTGCATTCCCCTGACCGACCCCCCCCCCACTGAGACCCTAATCACCCCGGAAATTATGTAAATACCAAAATCTGGATAAATTGGGAATTGAGAATCTGTTCCAACAAGGTCCAAAAGAAACCCCTATGGAATTTTTGAATTTTTGGACCAACTTTGAAATGCAATGAGAAAAAAAAAACAAAAAAAAAAAAAACAAAAAACAAATCAGAGGCAATTGGCTAGCCTCTTTCCAGGGCAATCGGCCCCTGATATCAGAAAGAAATTGGCTTAGGATGCAGGACAAACTTACAGCAGTCAGGAATGACGGGGACCTGGGGCATCTACCCTAGCAGGTCCACTAGTTGAAATAAAGCTAGGAAACGAAGACAGAGGCTTGAATTTTTTGTTGGTTATGGGAGCTTCTTTCTCTGTGTTAATTAGTCAGTAAATGTAATAGGAGCAACATATTCAGTGTTAACTAGTTTTAAAGGACGATTAGGAACTAAGACAACTACAATAATTGGAGCCACAGGGAAGGAGGAGGAACGGCCATTCTTACAACAACGTTTTGGGGGTAAGGAACTAACCCATGAATTTTTGTATGTACCAGAATGCCCGATTCCACTCTTGGGATGGGATCTATTAGCCAAATTAGATGCAACAATAACCTTTGAGGATGGAGAATTAATAATGAAGGTACCTGAGTCCAAAGTAGGACAAATCCTAACGATCAAAGATAAACGCTTTGTTAATATTCCAAGAGAAGTAGAAAATGCAGTTATACCAGCAGTATGGGAAACAGATATACCAGGGAAATCAAAACTGGCACAACCGGTAAAGGTGGAATTAAAGGAAGGAGCCAGACCTGTTCGAATCAAACAATATCCACTCAAGATAGAAGCTAGGCAGGGGATAGTGAAAATTATTGACAAATTTCTCAAATATCAGATTTTGAAAGAATGTAAATCGGAATATAATACTCCAATTTTTCCAGTAAAGAAGCCGAATGGCGAGTATAGATTGGTACAAGATCTTAGAGCAATAAATGAAATAACAAAGGACATTCACCTGGTAGTAGCTAACCCTTACACATTGTTAACATCTGTGAGAGAGAAATATAAATGGTTTACTGTAATAGATTTAAAGGATGCCTTCTTCTGCATACCTCTTGATAAAGATAGTAGAAAATTATTTGCCTTAGAATGGGAAAACATATTGAAGTTTTTGGACCACATATGGTAACAACCGTTTTAGAACAAAAGGGGGGGGGGCACTGGTTATCACCCAGCCGGATGATGAAATATCAGGCAATACTAACTGAACAAGATGACGTAACCTTGAAAACGACTAACCTGTTAAATCCAGCAGTATTTCTAGGAACTGTTCCAGAATAAGGACCGTTGGAACACAATTGTGTGGAAATAATCGAACATACACCAGCCGCAAAGATTCGAAGGATGTACCCCTTGAAAGGTATTCAGTGGGAATACCACACTCCGTGGCACCCACAAAGCTCAGGGAAAGTAGAAAGGATGAATCAAACAATAAAACAACAATTGGCTAAGTTAATGATCGAGACACAGCTGCCCTGGACGAAATGCGTACCATTGGCACTTTTAAACATAAGAACTAAACCACACAGTGAGACTGGATTATCATCATATGAAATGTTATATGGTATGCCTTATTCTCAAGGGATGCCCCTAGGGAACAATGTAGTTGAGGATCGTAGTATCCAGAAATACATAATTATCATTGGAAGGAGATTACAGGAGCTAAGAGAAATTGGGATGATGACTCAAACACCACCTTTAGGATTTGCTATTCATAAAATACAACCAGGAGACAAGGTCTTAATAAAAACCTGGAGAGAAGAATCATTGAACCCCCGATGGGAGGGACCGTACCTTGTTTTACTTACTACTGAAACAGCTGTGAGAACAGCAGAAAGGGGTTGGACCCACGCATCCAGAATAAAAGGACCAATAACTACCGAAGCCTGGAGGGTTGAGTCCACTCGTGGGGAACTGAAACTGAGACTAAAGAGGAACTAATATCCTAGCAATGAGGTTCTGCATGAATTAAGGGCACTGGATAAAGAGGACAAGGCTGAAGGGAGGAAAGGGAGAAGGCAAGACCGGGGTAGGACCCTCCACTGCGGTGTGTATGGTCTACCGAGGGAGGCAACCCCTATGGTTATTGACCGCCGAGTGAGAGGGCCTTGACTGGACTTCTCCCGCGCTAAGATCAGGTTGTCCTGAGAAAAATAACATGAGAACCTTTTAAACCCATAATAAAATTGTGATTAGTTTTTCCAGGAGCTGGATCACCCCGAAGGGCTGAATGGTAACACAAGCTCTGAAAGCGGGCCCAACCCCATGATTGAAGGCGTTTCCCACACTCTCAAGATTGGACGGTGAAAAAGGATAAGAAATGCTATACTTTCTGGTATTGTTTTTACAGGGGCAATTGGGCCATGGGCAGGAACGGAGGAATAACTTTTTCACTCTGGGGGAGGAAGTGGCCAAGGCCTTTAACCTTAGTAACTGCTGGATTTGTGGAGGACCAGGGGGGAACTGAAAGTTGGCCCTGGGTAGCAGGCCCGGTCGAACCCAAGTGGTGGGTCAGTAACTTGAGCGAAGTTCATAATGGGACGCGATTTTGGAAAGAGGAAGGAGGTCCATGGCAGTTGCACTCGTCAGCTCGGGGTGTATACTGCTTGAACAGAACAGGAACAGTGGCGGTGGGAAAAAGCATTTGCAATTGGACTCTGTCCCCCGGATATGATTGTACTGATCCTGGATGTAGTCCTATAAACTGTACAGCATGTAGTGGAAAATGGAACGCCACACATGTTCAGTTGAGAAACGGGACTTGGCTGAAATGCTCATATAGAGAATCTTTTGGATCCAGATGTGAAACTGTGTGTCCTGGTTTCAGGTAGGACACAGTTAATTTTCCTCCTAGTAGCTGGCAGGGTGCTGTGTTTTGGATTAGGATGAGAAGAGCGCTGATAACATGCTGATGTTTTAATTGTTGTAGAGCAGTGCTTACACCAAGCCAAGGACTTTTCAGCTTCTCGCTCTGTCCTGCTAGCGAGCAGGCTAGGGATGCAGCAGGAGCTGGGAGGGGACAGACCCAGGACAGCTGACCCAAACTGGCCAAAGGGGTATTCCATACCATCTGACGTCATGCTGAACAATATATAGGGGTGGCTAGCCGGGGTGGAGGGGGGGCCGGCTGCTTGGGGATAGGCTGGGCATCGGTCAACGGGTGGTGAGCAATTGCATTGTGCATCACTTATTTCGTACACATTATTACTATTAATACTATTATTATTATTATTATTTTTCCTGTCTTAATAAACTGTCTTTATCTCAACTCACAGGCTTCACTTTCCCGTTTCTCTCCCCCATCCCAGAGAGGGAGGGGGGAGGGTGAGCGAACGGCTGTGTGGTGTTTGGCTGCCAGCCGGGCTAAACCACAACACTGTGGCAAGAGCACAAGCAGGGGGACAATTCGATGGTCAAATCTTGAGCTGTCAGCGTGATAACACCACTAAGGAACAGCATGTGGTGCGGGTCTGTCGCTGGAGATGGCAGAATGAGAATGGGAGGCGAGTGTTCTTTAAACATTTCTGGTCAGCTTATAATATGACAGGCCGCCAAGGAGAACTGAATTGTGACTGTAAGTGGAAACCCGATGCGGGAGCGTGGAAGTGCGCATATATGAGTACAAATGGGGCATACATTGTAACAGGACCACTCGGTAACAAGGACACTCTGTATTATCACGCCCCAAGGGTTGAAAAGGGATGGGATGGTCCTTTTCCAAAAGGGACGTGGGCCCTAAAGGGACATTACTGGGTGTGTGGCAAACATGCTTACAAGAGGCTACCCGGAAACTGGTCGGGAATATGCTATGTGGGGTACATAAGACCCTTGTTCTTTTTATTGTCACAAACACAAGGAAATCATTTAGGAATAAGATTATATGATGACCTGAACAGAATGAAACGATCTATTGATACTTCCTTAGCCGGGGGTAGTGCCCAAAAATGGGGAAAGAATGAATGGCCTCCTGAAAGAATCATACAGCATTATGGGCCAGCTACCTGGAACCCGAATGAGTTGGTATCAGGAGCCCGAGAACCTATTTATAATTTGAACCGAATAATTAGGTTGCAAGCTATCCTCGAAGTTGTAACCAGTCAAACAGCGACGGCCTTGGATCTTCTGGCTGATCAATCCACTCAGATGAGGAATGCTATCTTTCAACATAGAATGGTCTTAGATTATTTACTAGCAGAAGAAGGGGGAGTGTGTGGAAAACCGAACGATTCTAATTGTTGTTTACAAATTGATGATAATGGAAAAGTGGTTAAACAGATAACAAAGGAAATTAGGAAGTTAGCCCACGTCCCAGTACAAACTTGGAAGGGTATGGATTGGGATTTCTTTTCGTGGTTGCCCGGTGGACCATGGGTTAAAAGGATGCTGTTTTTATTTTTATGTGGTGTAATGAGGTTATTGTTTATACCTTGTATGATACCTTGCTTTACGTTGTTGGTACGGCGAATAATAAATAGCACCCAATTTGTGATGACTTCGGTAGAGAAAAAAGGTGATGTGTCAATAATGATGCTTAAGAAATGGACTCCCCGAGAACTGACTGATGAAATCCAATTGTTACTAACAAAGTGTCCTGGTTTCAGTTAGGACAGAGTTAATTTTCCTCCTAGTAGCTGGCAGGGTGCTATGTTTTGGATTAGAATGAGAAGAGCGCTGATAACATGCTGATGTTTTAATTGTTGTAGAGCAGTGCTTACACCAAGCCAAGGACTTTTCAGCCTCTCTCTGTCCTGCTAGCGAGCAGGCTAGGGATGCAGCAGGAGCTGGGAGGGGACAGACCCAGGACAGCTGACCCAAACTGGCCAAAGGGGTATTCCATACCATCTAACGTCATGCTGAACAATATATAGGGGTGGCTAGCCGGGGTGGAGGGGGGGCCGGCTGCTTGGGGATAGGCTGGGCATCGGTCAATGGGTGGTGAGCAATTGCATTGTGCATCACTTATTTCGTACACATTATTACTATTAATACTATTATTATTATTATTATTGTTGTTATTCTTTTCCCTGTCTTAATAAACTGTCTTTATCTCAACTCACAGGCTTCACTTTCCCGTTTCTCTCCCCCATCCCGGAGAGGGAGGGGGGAGGGTGAGCGAACGGCTGTGTGGTGTTTGACTGCCAGCCGGGCTAAACCACAACAGTCCATTTGGCGCCCAACGTGGGGCTCGAAGGGTTGAGATATCGACAGATTTGACCAGAGTGTGTTAAACTAAAATTGGTATAAGTATTCGACCTGCTTAATAGTTGCTAGTCACAATGTTGATTGCCTTAATCTCAAGTCTGCTGTGCCTGTTTCCCAAATTGAGTTTTATAGCAAGTTACTTTCTGTATGTGCTCCCTGTCGTGCTGTTTATCCTTTCCGGGCCCTGGTTTAAGATTGTTATGGTACTGTGTGGTGTAACGATGGCTTATGAAATGATGAGATTTCTGGTCATGACTCTAACCTGGTATTTGTACTCAGCACTGTCGTTGACTCTATACTTTGGAAAACCATATCTCAGAAACTATTAGCAATTACACCTATTGCCTTTTTTCATCAGGGAGTCAATCTGTGGAGGGGACAGGGGAAGATATTTTTTCCTACTTGTTCACTCTCCCTTCCTCCTTCACCACCCTCTTATCCCCCGAGCTAGTTACGGTAGCTCTCCAAGATGTTGAATATCCTTGGGATACTCAGACCAGCATGTTCTTGTTGTTATGTCTCCTGAATGCGCTTCAGGTTTTGTTTAAGGTTAAACAACTACTTAGGAATCTCATCCGGAGATCTGTCTTGAGGCGGGATATTTGCGAGTGGCAGGGAGTGTGGGAGGATATGGGCAGGTTTCTAGGGCAGTGGGCACCTCCAGTGTTTTGGACATTCACCCCTGAACAACTGCAAAATCCTAAAAAACTGGTAGAATGCTTGAAAAAAAGGTGTCATGACTCTGGCAGTTCCAAAGTGACACAAATCACTGTGGCGTGCTGGGGTCTGGCTTGTGCCTATCGAGCTGCAATTGATGCTACTATCAACCTAGTGACAGACCCTGCGGCCGTTCCAGTCCCGGCTCCAGCTCCCGCAGCCGTCCCGGCTCCAGCTCCCGCAGCCGTCCCGGCTCCCGCAGCTGTCCCGGCTCCAGCTCCCACAGCCATTCAAGCTCCCGCAGCCGTTCCAGCCCCCGCAGCCGTTCCCACTCCTGTGGCTGGGTCAGAGAAACGAACTGTAGCAGTGCAAGTTGCCCCTGCAGAGGGTACTCCAACCCCTGTGGCAGGCCCTGTGGCTGGGTCAGAGAAACGAACTGTAGCAGTGCAAGTTGCCCCTGCAGAGGGTACTCCAACCCCTGTGGCAGGCCCTGTGGCTGGGTCGGAGAAACGAACTGTAGCAGTGCAAGTTGCCCCTGCAGAGGGTATTCCAACCCCTGTGGCAGACCCTGTGGCTGGGTCGGAGAAACGAACTGTAGCAGTGCAAGTTGCCCCTGTAGAAAAGGTGAAAAAATGGTATAGAGACTCAGGTCGTTTAGAACGCAGAAAGTCTTCTGCTAAGTCTGGGTGTGGAGAAGACGAGGCTGGGCCATCAAGTGTGCAGGAGGATGAAGATGAGGATGAGGATGTCAGTAAGTCAACAGTAACTACCCGAACCCTATACCAGCGTGAGCTACGAGATGTGCGAAAAGATTTTGGTCGCTGTATAGGTGAGCAGCTTGTCACCTGGCTGCTCCGGTGCTGGGACACTGGAGCCAATGGTGTGGAATTAGAGGGCAGGGAAGCCAAGCGGTTGGGATCCCTTGCTAGCGATGCAAGCATTGACAAAGCAATTGGAGATGGAGCACGATCTCACAGCCTCTGGAGGCGTCTCCTGTTAGCTGTGAAGGGAAGGTATCCCTTCAAGGAAGAACTTGTATGTCTACCAGTCAAGTGGACCCCCATGGAGAAGGGAATTCAGTACCTGAGGGAATTAGCCGTACGGGAAGTAATTTATAAGGACTTAGACGATGCACAAACATCCACAGATCCAGATGAAGTCCAGTGTACTCGACCCATGTGGCGGAAGTTTGTACGGAATGCACCATCAACATGGGCCAGCACATTGGCAATAATAACCTGGAAAAACGGTGAAGATCCCACAGTGGGTGACATGGCTAAACAACTCCGGGAGTACGAAGGAAATCTCTCCTCTTCCCTACAGGCCTGCGTCTCGGCTGTGGAGAAACTCTCTGAAGAGTTCCACCAACTTAAAGAGAATTTATCTTCCCCCCCACCTGAACAAACCAGTGGCCACCAACTAAAAGAGAATACTTTGGAGAAACTTTTTGAAGAGGTCCAGCAACTTAAAGAGAGTGTATTTTCTTCCCCACCTGTACAAACCAGCGTCTCGGCTATTAGGGGTAAACGTGCATCCGTGCAAAGAAGACAATATGGTGGGTACACACCCCGGACCACCCTGTGGTTTTACCTACGTGACCATGGAGAGGACATGAGAAAATGGGATGGAAAATCTACTGAGACCCTAGAGGCACGGGTACGTGAGTTGCAAAAGAAAACAATTGGGAGAAAGGGGTTCTCTGAAAAGTTTGCTGCTCCAACTTCTAGCAGGCAGTCTTTTAAACACAGAAATGAAGATTCTGACCAGGACTAGAGGGGCCCTGCCTCCAGCCAGGGGGAGGAAAGGGACAACCGAGTTTATTGGACTGTGTGGATTCGATGGCCTGGCACGTCTGACGCACAGAAGTATAAGGCTCTAGTAGACACTGGTGCACAATGTACTCTAATGCCATCAAGCTGTAAAGGGCCAGAGCCCATCTGTATTTATGGCGTGACAGGGGGATCCCAGCAGTTAACTGTATTGGAAGCTGAAGTGAGTCTAACCGGAAATGAGTGGCAAAAGCACCGTATTGTGACTGGCCCGGATGCTCCGTGCATCCTTGGCATAGACTATCTTAGAAGAGGATATTTCAAGGACCCAAAAGGGTTCCGCTGGGCTTTTGGCATAGCTGCCTTAGAGACAGAGGACATTAAACAGTTGTCTACCTTGCCCGGTCTCTCAGAGGACCCTTCTGTTGTGGGGTTGCTGAGGGTTGAAGAACAGCAAGTGCCAATCGCTACCACAACTGTGCACCGGCGGCAATATCGCACCAACCGAGACTCCCTGATTCCCATCCACGAGCTAATTCGTCAACTGGAGAGCCAAGGAGTGATCAGCAAGACCCATTCACCTTTTAATAGTCCCATATGGCCAGTGCGAAAGTCTAATGGTGAGTGGAGACTAACAGTGGACTATCATGGCCTGAACGAAGTCACGCCACCACTGAGTGCTGCAGTGCCGGACATGCTAGAACTCCAGTACGAACTGGAATCAAAGGCAGCCAAGTGGTATGCCACAATTGATATTGCTAATGCATTTTTCTCCATCCCTCTAGCAGCAGAGCGCAGGCCACAGTTTGCTTTCACTTGGAGGGGAGTCCAATATACTTGGAATCGGCTGCCCCAGGGGTGGAAACATAGCCCTACCATTTGCCATGGTCTGATCCAGTCTGCGCTGGAGCAGGGGGAGGCTCCTGAACACCTGCAGTACATCGATGACATCATTGTGTGGGGTGACACTGCATAGGAAGTTTTCGAGAAAGGGAAGAAAATAGTCCAAATCCTTCTGAAGGCCGGTTTTGCCATAAAACAAAATAAAGTTAAAGGACCTGCACGAGAGATCCAGTTTTTAGGAATAAAATGGCAAGATGGACGTCGTCAAATCCCAATGGATGTGATCAACAAAATAAGAGCTATGTCTCCACCAACTAGCAAGAAGGAAACACAAACTTTCCTAGGTGTCGTGGGGTTTTGGAGAATGCACAGTCCAAATTACAGTCTGATTGTAAACCCGCTCTACCAAGTAACTCGTAAGAAGAATGCTTTTGAATGGGGCCCTGAGCAAGGACAAGCCTTTGAACAAATTAAGCAGAAAATAGTTCATGCAGTAGCCCTTGGGCCAGTCCGAACAGGACCAGATGTAAAGAATGTGCTCTACACCGCAGCCGGGGAGAATGGTCCCACCTGGAGCCTCTGGCAGAAAGAACCTGGGGAAACTCGAGGTCGACCCCTGGGGTTTTGGAGTCGGGGATACAGAGGATCTGAGGCCCGCTATACTCCAACCGAAAAGGAGATATTGGCAGCATATGAGGGAGTTCGATCTGCTTCGGAAGTGGTCGGTACTGAAGCGCAGCTCCTCCTGGCACCCCGACTGCCGGTACTGGGTTGGATGTTCAGAGGAAGGGTCCCCTCTACACATCATGCAACTGATGCTACATGGAGCAAGTGGGTTGCACTGATTACTCAGCGGGCTCGAATAGGAAACCCCAGTCGCCCAGGAATCCTGGAAGTGATTATGGACTGGCCAGAAGGCAAGTACTTTGGGATATCGTCAGAGGAGGAGGTGGTCCGTGCTGAAGAAGCCCCACTGTACAACAAGCTACCAGAAAATGAGAAGCAATATGCCCTGTTCACTGATTGGTCCTGTCGTATTGTGGGAAAGCATCGGAGATGGAAAGCTGCTGTATGGAGTCCTACACGATGAGTTGCAGAAGCTGCTGAGGGAGAAGGTGAATCGAGTCAGTTTGCAGAAGTGAAAGCCGTTCAGCTGGCCTTAGATTTTGCTGAACGAGAAAAGTGGCCAGTTCTCTATCTCTATACTGATTCATGGATGGTAGCAAATGCCCTGTGGGGGTGGCTACAGCAATGGAAGCAGAACAACTGGGAACGCCGGGGCAAACCCATCTGGGCTGCTGCATTGTGGCAAGATATTGCTGCCCGGGTAGAGAACCTGGTTGTAAAGGTACGCCATGTAGATGCTCATGTGCCCAAGAATCGGGCTACTGAAGAACATCAAAACAACCAGCAGGTGGATCAGGCTGCTAAGATTGAAGTGGCTCAGGTGGACCTGGACTGGCAACATAAAGGTGAATTATTTATAGCCCGATGGGCCCATGACACCTCAGGCCATCAAGGTAGAGATGCAACATACAGATGGGCTCGTGACCGAGGGGTGGACCTGACCATGGACACTATAGCACAGGTTATTCATGATTGTGAAACATGTGCTGCAATTAAACAAGCCAAACGGTCAAAGCCTCTCTGGTATGGAGGACGATGGCTGAAATACAAATATGGAGAGGCCTGGCAGATTGATTACATCACACTCCCCCAAACCCGCAACGGCAAGCGCCACGTACTTACAATGGTGGAAGCAACCACCGGATGGCTGGAAACATATCCTGTGCCCCATGCCACCGCCCGGAACACTATCCTGGGCCTTGAAAAGCAAGTCCTATGGCGACATGGCACCCCAGAAAGAATTGAGTCAGACAATGGGACTCATTTCCGAAACAACCTTACAGACACTTGGGCCAAAGAACATGGTATTGAGTGGGTGTATCACATCCCTTATCATGCACCAGCCTCCGGGAAAGTTGAATGATACAATGGACTGTTAAAGACTACACTGAAAGCAATGGGTGCTGGGACATTCAAAAATTGGGAAACACATTTGGCAAAGGCCACCTGGTTAGTCAATACTAGGGGATCTGCCAACCGATCTGGACCTGCCCAATCAAACCTGTTACGCACTGTAGAAGGGGATAAAGTTCCTGTAGTGCACGTAAGAAACATGCTGGGGAAGACAGTCTGGGCTACTCCCGCCTCAGGAAAAGGCAAGCCCATTCGTGGGATTGCTTTTGCTCAGGGACCTGGATGCACTTGGTGGGTAATGCCGAAGAATGGGGAGGTCCAGTGTGTACCTCAAGGGGACCTAATACTGGGTGAGAATACCCCATGAGTTGAATTATAGTATGTTAATTATCATATAACACTGCATGTCATCACTACCATGGTTGCTATATATCATAGATGAAAATGTGATTAATTAGAAGGTATTGGAAAGAGTGTAACCTGAGCATGACATAAATGGTATGGAATAAGGGGTGGATATCTGTCCTGGTTTCAGTTAGGACAGAGTTAATTTTCCTCCTAGTAGCTGGCAGGGTGCTATGTTTTGGATTAGAATGAGAAGAGCGCTGATAACATGCTGATGTTTTAATTGTTGTAGAACAGTGCTTACTCCAAGCCAAGGACTTTTCAGCTTCTCACTCTGTCCTGCTAGCGAGCAGGCTAGGGATGCAGCAGGAGCTGGGAGGGGACAGACCCAGGACAGCTGACCCAAACTGGCCAAAGGGGTATTCCATACCATCTGACGTCATGCTGAACAATATATAGGGGTGGCTAGCCGGGGTGGGGGGGGGCGGCTGCTCGGGGATAGGCTGGGCATCGGTCAACGGGTGGTGAGCAATTGCATTGTGCATCACTTATTTCGTACACATTATTACTATTAATACTATTATTATTATTATTATTGTTGTTATTCTTTTCCCTGTCTTAATAAACTGTCTTTATCTCAACTCACAGGCTTCACTTTCCCGTTTCTCTCCCCCATCCCGGAGAGGGAGGGGGGAGGGTGAGCGAACGGCTGTGTGGTGTTTGACTGCCAGCCGGGCTAAACCACAACACAAAGGTTGGTGAAGAGACACGAATTGATGATTTTAAAAAGAAGGTGAGGGATTGTAAGGAATGGTCCAGCAATTTGTGTCACTGAGGGATTTGAAGGCTTAACATTGAGGCCTGGGTTTAGGTGATAAGAGAACAAAGGGATTTCTTCAGAGAAAAACTGCTGACTCTGCACGGACGTGCAGTAACTTCTGACATCCGGCCAAGAGACCACCAGATAAGGAGGAAGAATATGAGCCTCCCCATCCGAGCGGCCCCCGAGAGACTACAAGAGACTGATAAGCAGGCGCAGCTGGGAGGACTTCGGATTCGGGAAACCAATTATAATAACCCTGCCTCTTTCAGAAGTAGTAATGAATATGTATTAGCCTAGGAGCATAAAAACCAGCTGCCTTACGTAACGGGTGTGCGTCCTGGTGGAGCAGAGACTCCTGACGCACCCAGCGCTGTTTGCTTGCCTCTATTCGTTTAATAAATTGTAAACTTTGATTGCAGTCCTATTTGGGACTCAGTCATTTATAACAGTTTTAATTATTTAAAGTAGTGTAAACTGGCCACAAATGATTATTTGACCCAAAAGGAGTATTAAATAAAATAATGTTTCAAATAAAGTGTGTAATAATATATAAATTGCTTGTAGTATATGTAGTATATATGCCATTTTGTATATGTAGTATATATATCATTTTATCATGGGCTACTTCTGGTAAGTGCATTTTCCAAATCAAGTCATTTAGCAGCATTCAGAAAATAACCTGCTTACTCCAGAAAAAAAAAATCATCAAAACCTTCGTATACGGAAGCAGCATGAGAAGAGATTCAATTTTAATTTACTTCTTAAAAAAATGAATTTTATTCAGGGAATGTTACATAAGGGATTCAGTAGCTTATTCATACCAGTGCAGGAAATAGCATAATATGAGATCATTCACTAATGATATCTCACAAGAGAGAACTTAAAGTCCTGGTAACTTTTGTTGACTAAGAGGGTGTTGTGTTTTTCTGTTTGTTTGTTTATTGTTAGACATCGTTTGATACATGTCTTTGAAAAATGGCATAAGCTGATCAGCATGTGGGAAACTCAGTTGTCCTGCACCTTTAATAAAAAAGAAGAGTCATACAAACTACATTTCCCAGTGTGCATTTCTCCATCTTTCATGTGTGGTTAGGCTCTTCTTTCTTTCTCTCCTCTCAATTCAGAAATATCAGCACTCTTCTCCCTACATTTAACCCTAGGCTATTTATACGAAATAACCCTTCATTTTGCTCCTTCCAGCTTTTGCATACGTATGCAACAGAGAGCAGTGGGAAGCACAGGAATGTTCACTTGGAAAGACGACACATTTTAGAGAAGTAGCATTGTTTGGTAGTTATGAGTTCAGGCTACACAGATATTTTTACTAAACGCTCGAGAAAAGCATGTTTGCCCAAATATTTGCCTATCTGCCCATCATTTCTTTCACATCTCTCTAAAATCTATGCATCTTCAACATCTTGAAAACACCTATTTGCCAACTTTTCACTGGTGACATCCTCACTTGTCACAGCACTGCTTTACACCAAAATCTGCAGAGTTGCAGCTCTTAACCTTGACTGAAGTGTGGTCCTTTCCATTCTCTCCTCCTCCTGTGAGTCATTAAAATGAGGCAAATCTTGTTCAGATTTATACCCTATACAGAGGCTCAGAGACCTCAGTTTTGTGGTAACCATTTAATGTACAGTGGCATTGAGAACTGTCTCCCTCCTACAGAGAGAAGTACCCCACTGCTGATGTGAATGCCATCACATCAGTGGTCTTTGATTTTTATTCTCAGTGATGGTGCAAGGGTAATTTCAGCTTCCCTCTGCATTCCCTCATAGGAGTGGAAAACAGCACTCTCAGGCTGAAAATTGTTGACTAATTTATTTCTTTAGAAAAGCAGAAAAAAAAAGATGAAAAAAAAGCAGGAACAGTGCACATTTTGAGACAGACTAATATTTTTAGTTAGATCTGGCTACTGACTACAAGTCAGTTCTAGTCTGTGGGTCATGTTCCTGCACCTCTTTCCACCTTGTTTATTGGTGGAAATAGTCTTCTACTGCTGTGTGCTTTCTCTGCACTCCCACCCAAAGTAATAATAAGCCTCTGCTTGTTTCCTTCTTTCCTTTCTACTTGCCTATTTGCAAGGCAAAGCAATAGAGAATCACAGATTCTCAGAGCCTGACCTCTCAGCCATCTTTAAGGGAGATGAAGGACACTTAGCAAGACCAGCAAAGGTGGCAGTATGTCTCAGTGTGTATGAGGGAGAAGAAATACCCTATACCTTCCTTATTCCTGGATTTTCACTAGTTTTAACTCCCACTTCACTACCTTGCCTAGACTCTTAGGTTGACTCTTGCATGATGAAAATTTTTTATGAGTGTTTCTCAGACAGACTCTGCAGACTCATTATGGTTGGAAGCTCGACTGTCCTTGAAAGACTCAGCAGATTTTTATAAAGTACTTCTTCATATTCATAGAAAAATACATAATTTATTTTCTTGGTTCTAATATATATATATGCATATACATATATATATTTTGATCTGTGGTCCATGAATCCTCGAGGCCTACTTCTAAGAGTTGCTCAAAAGTTAACAAGGACAGCTTCTGTCAAGAAGCCATTCACTGTCAAGGGGCCTGTACCTCCCTAGGAATATTTAGAGGTTCGACAAACCCTCACAAAAAATTGATAGCCATTTCTCAAATATATTAGTTTCTAGCTAATATAGATGAATTACATCTGTATTTAACAATTTGAAATTTTCTGGTTCCATGATATTTTCAAAAAAAAGAAAAAAAAGGGATAGTTTTTCAGGTTACTCACTGGTAAGTAGCAAAGTAACCCCGTGAATCAACCGTGAATCAAAGTAACCCCGTGAATAGAACATTTGCCTATGATGCAAGTGCTTCATTTGAGAGGTTCCCTTTGGTTTCAGTAAGTGCAGAATAAAACCCTTGTCTCTTAAAATATATTTGTATCTCTTATTTTGTCGTATTTGGCAAGTTTCACTTAAGAGTTTGTATTTGGCTTTGACCACAACTAATTTCTAATTTAATTCCTTGACCTTGAGGCTTGAGTACCAATATATAATTCTAATTTTAACATTCACAAGGCATAGCATATATGAAAACAGAGTTCTTAGGAATAATTTTCTGATTCTGATTACATTAAGAAAACAGCTGACCAATCATGCCCTTCTGCAGCATCTGTTCCATAGATACATGTATAAACCTAACAGAACTTATAAAATGACAGTCAGCTTCTAAAGGGTTGTTTAGAAACCAAAAACCGAATTTTTACATTGCAAGTAATCAATCAGTGAAGCATTGCTTTGGTTCCAAAGGAGACTCTGAATAAGGCCTTTCTCCCTGTTCAAGAGGTTGGTAAGAGTCAGAGATGTAATGTAGACGGCACACTGAAGTATTGGACATCATTCGAAAACATAATAGTGGACAATATTTTCTGTCTGCTGCTTATGAAATTGGAAAAACAAACTTTTTTTTCTGGTATTTCTTATTGAATTATATAAAATGTACTCTTTCCTAAAAATGTCTCTTTTTTCCCCCTTCAGCAATTCACATATTGTCTTGACTTCAATATAAAATATTTCAGAAAAAAACATTCCTCGCCTCGCCTCCCCTCCCCTTCCACTCCCTCCCCTCCCCTTCCCTCCCCTCCCCTCCCACTCCCTCCCCTCCCCTTCCCTCCCCTCCCCTTCCCTTCCCACTTTCTTTTTCTTTTTTTTCCCCAGTTTATCTGCATGAAATGAAAACTCAATCTGGAGTTCTTCATGTGCTTAAGAATTAGAATCTCTATCAAAACCAGAGCATGAGAAGTGATGCATACCATATTAAGCACAAATTCAGTGGAGCAGAATTGTAGTTGTAGTTTCCTCTTTTGGCTTGTCAGCCAGTGCTTGCATCACTTCATTATTAATTTTTTCATCCTTGTTTTCCTGCAGTGCAGAGCAACATCTTTTCCTCCCTTCTTTCATTCTCCCTCTTTTTTCTCTGCTTCTGAATTAGGTTACAATAGAATTTTGTCCAAATTCAGGCTTTGCATTACATTCAAACCACATTTCAAAAAATTTTACCGATTTAATGAGAGTAAATCTTCATTTCCACATATTGCTGGTGCGTATGGGAATCATTCGGATGCATCAATGTACAGGAAGTTCATTAACAGATTATAGTGGGAGGAAATAGTCATAGAAGCAATGGAGAAAAATTACCCCATTTCTGACAGCACTGAAAAATGGAGCTCTTCTCCATTTGGCAGATTCATACAGAATAAAAAAAAAGATCTCCAGACTGGTCTCCTAAAGGCATATACTTTACTCTTAATAGTACTGTGAGAAACGAAGTTGTGTTTTTGCAGTTGAACATGTTTTTGAAGTAGAGTGTGTTTTTGCAGTAGAAAGCTAACCTTCTGTATTCAAAGGTAGTTGAGTAGTCATAATAAAGAGAAATGCTAAGTAGATAAGTGGACAGTAGAAGGCCTCACTGTTCCAAAATAAGGTAGAAGACTAAGAAAAACAGGATGATCAGTGTGAGAACAGTAAAAAACAAAGATCACGAGTTCTCTAAACATAAGAAAGGAGAAAAAAGGAAAAAGAAGAAATTAAAGGGTTGATCAAAAAAAATCATACATATATGGTATAGAGGAGTATCGAGTAGCTTGTGAACCTGTAGTACTCAGCCAATGAGGAAACAGGGGAGGTGATTAGGTGTCGGGTAATAGGGAATAAAAGGTTATGATTTGTTTACTATAATGCGCTCCTAATTGGCAGGATGCCCGCCATTGCAATTGCGGATAAAATAGCTTCACAGAAGATCCTGTCTGAAGAAAATTGAGATTTTTTTTCTCACAGTACTGATGTAAAAATTATTTAGTTTAAAATTCCTGATGCTGTATTGAGTTAAATAAAAGCATGTCTCATAAATGTTTTTAACTGCTTGTTTTTCATCTACAGTTTCCATTTACTTCTCTGGTTGCTCCAGAAGCTCCATCCCACCTTAAAAAATTTAGATTTTACTGACACTGTATTTCAGCTTTTTACTTCATGTGTTTCTCTTCCCCGAAAAGCACACTTTGTGTTGAGGATATATCACTCAGAATGGAGCACAAGATGTAAGGCTAAAATATCAGACTTTCAACAAAGTTTGGGAATACTTTGCTTTTGAAAACTAAGCTCCTCACGTTGTAATATTAATTTACATACTTGAAACACGTTAGCCTTAAAGGTCTGACTTTCACCAGAGCTTTCATATGTGATGAAGACACCCACTAATTACAGAATATTTAGGATCAAGCAGTTACTTCCAGATCCAGACTTTTAGTTGTGCTTTTTGTCCTTTTTTCTTATAATAATAATAATAATAATAAAGTCATCTTCAGAATCTCTCTCCTTCCCTTTCTCTTTTATTTACTGTTGACTTCACTTTCCTAAGTTTTATCTATTTCTCATTGCAAGTGCATTCAAGTTTTAACAATGTGTTGCAAGATTTTTACATTTAAACTACAAATGTTAATAGTAATATATTTTCTTAATTGAACCATGCAATCCTTGAAGTACAGACAAAAAATAGTTTTAAGATAGAATGTGGCATATAATATATTAGTTGCCCTTGGTAAATCCCTCTATTGTGCACAGGCTTTAGTTCAAGCTTCAGAGAATTTCTCCAATGTTTGAACCTCAAAATATTGAGCCTCCCCTGGAGTGAAGTACTTGTACATGTAATGTTAAGTTGCCATAGATACCATATGAAAACATTGCTTGGGAGGAAGATGAGAAAGAAGGCTTCCATCCTTAGTGGATTATTACACTTACGTTGCGTATTTATTTCATGACTCGGTACATCATCACATTGGACAAAAGTCAATGGACAAAAGTCCATTTCTTCCTTTAAAGTACTGTAAATAATGTCTTTTAGGATATTCCTGCAAGAGCACGGGAAATACTTGAACCTGGGTTATGAGTTTTTTGGTGGCGTTCTCCTACCTCTGTTTTCCTGGAAGGCAGTAACTCTTTCTAGATACTTTGGTCTGGCACCTGCTCCATGAGGCATGTCTGGAGACTGGGTCCAAAGCAGGTGAGCAAGGTGAAGAAATGAACTAGGTGCTTGACTTTGGGCAAGCGTTCTTGAGTACGGCCAGAAAAGAAACCTTTTACAGGAAGACCTTTTTATTGTTCTAAGATTTCTTAAGGTGTTCCTGCTCTTAAATGTAAGTTAAGCGGTGATTTCAAGGTTTGAATTTTAGATTAAAGCTCATAAAAATGAGGTTAGATGTAGTTTAAGCAACTAAATCCCTGTTCTAGCGTAGGCCTTATGTTTATTAATTAGGTAATAATAAATAGATAAAAAAATAAAAATTAAACACACACACAAAAACCACCAAACACTACAGCAACAAAAAAAACACATAAAAGGTCTATCTGTTAATTAAGACTGAGATTTCTAAGTCTGAATGACTTAGGTATGAAATTCAAATTAATTCAAGCCTTTTAATACCATAATACTGTTATAAATGACTGAGTCCCAAATAGGATTACAATCAAAGTTTACAATTTATTAAAATTGTAGGGTAGATGCCCCAGGTCCCCGTCATTCCTGACTGCTGTAAGTTTGTCCTGCAGCCTAAGCCAATTTCTTTCTGATATCAGGGGCCGATTGCCCTGGAAAGAGGCTAGCCAATTGCCTCTGATTTGTTTTTTGTTTTTTTGTTTTTTTTTTCTCATTGCATTTCAAAGTTGGTCCAAAAATTCAAAAATTCCATAGGGGTTTCTTTTGGACCTTGTTGGAACAGATTCTCAATTCCCAATTTATCCAGATTTTGGTATTTACATAATTTCCGGGGTGATTAGGGTCTCAGTGGGGGGGGGGTCGGTCAGGGGAATGCAATCACAGAATCACAGAATCGTCTAGGTTGGAAGAGACCTCCAAGATCATCCAGCCCAACCTCTGTCCTAACACTAACAAGACCTCCACTAAACCATATCACTAAGGACTACATCTAAACGTCTTTTAAAGACCTCCAGGGATGGCGACTCAACCACTTCCCTGGGCAGCCCATTCCAATGCCTAACAACCCTTTCAGTAAAGAAGTTCTTCCTAATATCCAACCTAAACCTCCCCTGGCGCAACTTTAGCCCATTCCCCCTCGTCCTGTCACCAGGCACGTGGGAGAATAGACCAACCCCCACCTCGCTACAGCCTCCTTTAAGGTACCTATGGAGAGCGATGAGGTCGCCCCTGAGCCTCCTCTTCTCCAGGCTGAACAACCCCAGCTCCCTCAGCCGCTCCTCGTAAGACTTATTCTCCAGACCCCACACCAGCTTCGTTGCCCTTCTCTGGACTCTCTCGAGCACCTCCATGTCCTTCTTGTAGCGAGGGGCCCAAAACTGAACACAGTACTCGAGGTGCGGCCTCACCAGAGCCGAGTACAGGGGGACAATCACCTCCCTAGACCTGCTGGCCACGCTGCTTCTTATACAAGCCAGGATGCTGTTGGCCTTCTTGGTCACCTGAGCACACCGCTGGCTCATATTCAGCCGACTATCAACCAGTACTCCCAGGTCCTTCTCTGCCAGGCAGCTTTCTAACCACTCATCTCCCAGCCTGTAGCTCTGCTTGGGGTTGTTGTGCCTCAGGTGCAGGACCCGGCACTTGTTGAACTTCATACAGTTGACCTCAGCTCATAGGTCCAGTCTATCCAGATCCTCCTGCAGAGCCTTCCTTCCCTCGAGCAGATCGACACACGCACCTAACTTGGTGTCGTCTGCAAACTTACTGAGGGTGCACTCGATCCCCTCATCCAGGTCATCGATAAAGATATTAAAGAGGACCGGCCCCAGCACTGAGCCCTGGGGGACTCCACTAGTAACCGGCCTCCAACTGGATTTGGCTCCATTCACCACAACTCTTTGGGCCCGGCCATCCAGCCAGTTTTTAACCCAACAAAGCGTACGCCAGTCCAAGCCACGAGCAGCCAGTTTCTTGAGGAGAATGTTGTGGGAAACGGTGTCAAAAGCCTTACTGAAGTCAAGGTAGATCACATCCACAGCCTTCCCCTCATCCACTAAGTGTGTCACTTTGTCATAGAAGGAGATCAGGTTCGTCAAGCAGGACCTGCCTTTCATAAACCCATGCTGACTGGGCCTGATCGCCTGCTTGCCCTTCAAGTGCCGCGTGACGACATTCAAGATAATCTGCTCCATGAGCTTCCCTGGCACTGAGGTCAAACTAACAGGCCTATAGTTCCCCGGGTCTACCCTCCGGCCCTTCTTGTAGATGGGCGTCACGTTTGCTAGCCGCCAGTCGACTGGGACCTCTCCTGATAGCCAGGACTGCCAATAAATGATGGAAAGCGGCTTGGCCAGCTCCTCCGCCAGTTCTCTCAGTACCCTCGGGTGGATCCCATCCGGCCCCATCGACTTGCGTACATCCAAGTGCTGTAGCAGGTCGCCAACCATTTCCTCGTGGATAGCGAGGGCCACATCCTGTTCCCCATCCCCTTCCACCAGCTCAGGGTACCGGCTATCCAGAGAACAACTGGTCTTGCCGCTAAAGACTGAGGCAAAGAAGGCATTGAGTACCTCAGCCTTTTCCTCATCTTTTGTAACTAAGTTTCCCCCCGCATCCAGTAAAGGATGGAGATTCTCCTTAGTCCTCCTTTTTGTGTTGATGTATTTGTAAAAACTTTTTTTGTTATCTTTAACGGCAGTAGCCAGATTGAGCTCCAGATGAGCTTTGGCCTTTCTAATTTTGTCCCTGCACAGCCTCGCAACAGCCTTATAGTCCTCTTGAGTAGCCCGCCCTCTTTTCCAAAGATCACAAACCCTCCTTTTTCTCCTAAGCTCAAACCACAACTCCCTGTTCAGCCAGGCCGGTCTAGTTCCGCGCCGGCTCGTCTTTGGGCATGTGGGGACAGACCGCTCCTGAGCCATTAAGATTTCCTTCTTGAAGAGTGCCCAGCCTTCCTGGACTCCTCTGCCCTTCAAAACCTCCTCCCAAGGGATTCTGCCATCCAGTGTCCTGAACAGCTCAAAGTCAGCCCTCCGGAAGTCCAAGACAGCGGTTTTACTGGTCCCCTTCCTGACTTCGCCAAGAATAGAGAACTCTACCATTTCGTGGTCACTCTGCCCAAGACAGCTCTCGACCACCACATCTCCCACCAGTCCGTCACTGTTTGTGAACAGAAGATCTAGCGGGGCACCTCCCCTGGTAGGCTCTCTAACCAGCTGCATCAGGAAGCTATCTTCCACGCTCTCCAGAAACCTCCTAGACTGCTTCCTCTGAGCTGTATTGCATGTCCAGGATATGTCTGGGAAGTTGAAGTCCCCCATGAGAACAAGCGCTGGCGATTTCACGGCTTCTGCCAGCTGCCAGTAGAACTCCTCATCCGTCTCCTCATCCTGGTTCGGCGGTCTATAACAGACCCCCACCAGGATGCTTGCCTTGTTGGCCTTCCCTCTGATCCTAACCCATAGAGACTCAACCTTATCATTCCCAGCCTCAAGTTCCTCAACATCAAAACACTCTCTAATATAGAGACCCACACCACCACCCCTTCTGTGCTGCCTGTCCCTTCTGAAGAGCCTATAGCCAGGCATTGCAGCACTCCAGTCATGAGAGTGGTCCCACCACGTTTCCGTGATGGCAACCAAGTCATAGCCTGCCTGCTGCACGATGGCTTCCAGCTCCTCTTGTTTGTTACCCATGCTGCGTGCATTAGTGTAGATGCGCTTCAGTCGGGCCAATGCCTTCTTCCCCGGCTTTGCCATTGTTCCCCCTGGTACAGCTCCAAGAAGCCTAATTTCAGCCCCATCCCCCTTCTTTCCTAGTTTAAAGCCCTCTCAACGAGCCCTGCCAGCTCCTGGGCTAGGATCCATTTTCCCCTTGGAGATAGGGACCCATCTGCGGTCACCAGGCCGGGTGCCGAGTAAAGCGCCCCATGGTCAAAAAAAACAAAATTTCTGTGTTGGCACCAGCCTCTGAGCCACGTGTTAATCAGGTGGGCTTTCCGCGTCCTCTCTGTACCCCTCCCTGCCACTGCAGGGATGGAGGAAAACACCACCTGTACTCCCGCTCCATCCACTAACCGTCCCAGTCCCCTAAAGTCCCGTTTGATAGCCTTCAGGCTTCTCTCTTCAATATTATCACTGCCAGCCTGGACTATCAAAAGAGGATAGTAGTCAGAGGGGCGAACCAGGTTGGGAAGCTTCCTGGCAACATCCCTGACCCTGGCCCCAGGGAGGCAGCAGACTTCCCTACAGGTAGGGTCAGGTCGACAAATAGGGCCCTCTGTTCCCCTGAGAAGGGAGTCACCTACAACGATCACCCTTCTGTCTTTCTTGGTGGAGACAGTTTTGAGGCGTGGAGTCAGCTTCCTCGCCCTAGGCATCCTCCTGGGTAGACTTTCTACCTTGTCCTCACCCACCGGTCTCTCAAGCTCCAGGGCCTCAAATCTGTTGTGTAAGGGCACCTGGGAAGGTGGTGCCGGTTGCAGGGGGGGGAGTCTCCTGCGAGGTTGAGCAGGGACCTCGCTCCATTCCTCCTCAACTCCTAGGTCCCCTCCCTCTGCCCGACAGCGACAGGGCAGGGGGTCCACCCCCCTTTGGGGTGTCTCACCCCGGTACCTCTCCTTCAAGCCCTGCAGGGAGTTGCTCCACCAGTCTATCTCCCGCTCACACTCCCTGATGGCCCTCAACCTATCCACCTCCTCTTTGAGTTCTGCCACCAGGCGGACCAGGTCTTCCACCTGCTCACACCTCACACACACGGTGCCTCTGCCTCCCTCAGATGGCAGCAACAGGCTCAGACACTCCCTGCACCCAGAGACCTGAACTGCCGCATTGTTGAGCAGGCGGTCAGTCTGGGTGGTTACAGACTTTCTAGAGAGAGCGCTCTGCTTGGTGTAGACCATTGCAGCCTAGCTAGCGGTCGACAGCCGTTAAAGGTGTTGTTCTTATGGGCGGGGGGAAACTGCCCTCTCCGCCCTCCCTGCTCGCCCGGCCTGCGCGAACTGCCGCGCGAACTGCCGCGCCCCGCCCTTCTGACACGCCACGCCCTGTTTGCCCGTCCTGGTCGCTCGCGCTCCCTAGGGGCTGCTTTTGAACGGCCGGGGAGGGGACGCTGCTGGCTCCGCCTACGCCTCGTCAGCCTCCCTCGCGAGGGCTGCCGGGTCCTGGCGGCTCCCTCGAGCGGCCTCGATGTCGGAAAAAAAACCCTGAGCGGTCCCATTGGCAATCTGAGCTCACACATGAGCTCAGGTTGTTTTAAGAGTTAGCTGCTTTTCTGTTTCCACGACAACTCTCTCGGACCCATCACGGTCCCTCTCCCCCAGAGGGCTCACACCCGCGATTTAGAGATCTCAGCCTCGGGTTGAGGCGGAACTATTAGCATTCCTACATCCTCTTTCCCTGCTCATTCAACTTCAAACAGCTCTGTTAAAGACTACATGCCACACAACCTTTAACACCTTCAACAACCCTTTTTACACTTCCTTTATCTTTCTCCAGCCTATACTTTCCTAATGCCAGCACCAAAGGCTCAGTCAAGGGCCAACTTAATTCCATACCTTTTCCCTCCAAGATGCTGAAACAAAGTATCAGTATACAACATTTCATCCTATTTTCCTTCTCTCCTCAAAAACAACATTAATTGCAAGACACTGTTATAGTCGATTGATCCATGAAGTGGCCATTTAGTTTATATAGTGGCCACCATTGATTGCAATACTTAGTGAAAGTCCTCTTGCTTTCTGTGCCCCCAGTTCTAACAATATCCTTCCAGTGTGCCAATATGCACCCAAGGAGGCTTTTTTTTTTTTTCGGACGTCTTTGTTTTGGATTTTACCCATTTCCTTGATTTCCCATTCCCTTTTATTTATTTATATTAGTTACTGTCCCTTGTTTCAATTTCCACGCAAACCTTTTTATTGCAGGTTTTTACTATCTTTTCCTAATCTTCTTCCCAAATGTCCCAATTCTCTGGGATTAAACTCTTCTTTCCACATACAAACTTTACTATTTCAGATTATTAATGAGCCCCGTTCCAATCATAAATCCACAGGACTTCGGGAAAACACCTGAAGCACTCAGCCTTCCGTCTTCTAAACAAACAATACCACCTTTTCCACAAAATTTACATTTCAACAAGACCGAATTTCAAGCCGAATGCTAATTTTTCTCATGCACTTTATTAGTAAGCCTACACAAAACAAGGAATCACTCCTGTGTATCCATTAGGTTGGGGGGTTAAAAAGGTATTGAGGCCTAATTAAAAAGGATATAGAGGTGGTAGGTTATCCAATGACTCCCATTCATCATCTTTTTCTTTTTCCTTTTTTTTTTTTTCTTTTTTCTTCTTCTTCAAACTTCTCGTCTGCTTTTAGTGTAAATATTGAGTCTGGAAAAGGACGTGAAGTCCTGATCCATAATCCTGCATAATCACTTTCCTCCTGGCTAAAAAGGTTCCTTTGAATTAACATGTGTATTTAAGGCCTGGCAAACCCAGTCTTCAAAGGATCCGAAAACGGGCCAAAAGACATGTGGTCCTAAAGGCTCCTTGGTCCATTCTATCATACAATACTGGACCATTTCTAATTTAATTTTTCCTTTTCTGGGGCCCCTATCGTTCCAATTTCTAATCATTATCCCTAATGGACTTTCTGGTGGTATGTCTGGTAATTTGCTCCCTTTTCTCTGGTCCTGGGTCACGATTTTGTCTGACCCATCTAGGAATTTTACTGTGGCAATTCCTACAGCCCTTGGTTGCCTTAGTGAGAGTGTCTTGCAGGGGGTTTAGGACCTATCACCCACCCACGAATCCTATAGGAATCGCTTCGGTCCTTCACCGGCCAAGTCCCTCGCGGGAGATTGGAACCGCGGTTAGAAGACCTCCACAATCGCTTCGGAACTAAGTTCCTTCTCAGTCACACTCTCACACACACACAGGCAACCGAATCCCACCCAACCGAACGGTATACGCCTTAAATACTTACGACTCTGCCGTCTTCGTTCGGATCTTCGCGCGCAGAATTACGGGCAAAATATAGTGCTGCAGCCGGCAAAGGGAGCTCATAAAAAAATCTAAATCTTTGCCTGCCCTTATTCAGGTTCAAGATGGCATTAGTCCCGACCCGACTCGAACAGGAGCCACCAAATGGTGGGGGCGCCCCTCCTAGATCAAGTCAGAATTCAGGAACCAAGACCATCCTGGACGAGCCCCCAGTTGTTATAAATGACTGAGTCCCAAATAGGACTGCAATCAAAGTTTACAATTTATTAAACGAATAGAGGCAAGCAAACAGCGCTGGGTGCGCCGGGAGTCTCTGCTCCACCAGGACGCACACCCGTTACGTAAGGCAGCTGGTTTTTATGCTCCTAGGCTAATACATATTCATTACTACTTCTGAAAGAGGCAGGGTTATTATAATTGGTTTCCCGAATCCGAAGTCCTCCCAGCTGCGCCTGCTTATCAGTCTCTTGTAGTCTCTCGGGGGCCGCTCGGACGGGGAGGCTCATATTCTTCCTCCTTATCTGGTGGTCTCTTGGCCGGATGTCAGAAGTTACTGCACGTCCGTGCAGAGTCAGCAGTTTTTCTCTGAAGAAATCCCTTTGTTCTCTTATCACCTAAACCCAGGCCTCAATGTTAACCCTTCAAATCCCTTAGTGGCACGAATTGCTGGACCATTCCTTACAATACTGCTCTATATTCTCAGCCTAATTCCCTAGTGATACTTTTTTCTTTATTTCATTTATACTTTAACAGCTAAAGATAAGTAAAATGCAAAAGAAATTCCTGACATAAATAAGGTTCCGATTCTGTTTCCTATTTTCAGCGTTGTTGGTATCAAAACCTTTTATGTAGCAAAGGCTCCAGAATAGTGTCAATCCATGGATACTGGCATGCATGGACTTTCTAAAGTGTCTGAAATCAGCTGGCTGGTATATCAGCTAGAGGGTGATTCAGTTCCCTAAATCTTTATATCTAGTGCCATTTCAGGAATTCTGTGGTATCTGCTGTTTCGTCATGGGACTGGCAAATATGGCCCAGAAAACGTACAGCATTCTTCAACAGAAACTGGAGGTCATGCTAAAGTATCTCTCATAGCACTGGACATTACTGTGAGTGCAGACAAATTCAGTCTCATCCCAGGGAGGATCGATGAGTCTGTAAGGCCTAGTAGGCAGCAGGATGAGTCTTTGGGTTATAAGTCCTGGCTTATGGGTGTATGTGGCACACAGAGATGTCTTTATACAGCTAAGGAGTGTCAAAGGCTGAGAGATGAGACGTGGAGGGCTGCTAACCCCTTTCCACTGTCTTATTGCAAATGGAGGCAGAGCTAACTGAAGTGGAAATTAAGCAGAGTGTAACTGCTTAAATCCCTTTGTAGATCGCTCTGAAGTTGTTTCACTTTTAAAGGTGTTGGATGCTCTGCACTTCCCCCAAATCAGGGACCTCCACCTGTATTCTCACTGATGTTTTATTCTGTAAGTGTAGCTGGAGGGCTTGATTTTCATTGGTGCCGAATAATATTAATTAATGTCTGTAGTTTGGCACCTGGCAACTACAGAACTCAATCCTAGATGCTATTTTTGAAAATGTGAAACTGTCTTTAAGCTCCAGGGAAACATTTCACAGAGATGGAAAAGGGCCATTTCACCAGCTTCACCTCATACATATAAATCACAGAGTTTTATTTTTAATTGTTGGTTGACTCTTTATTGGATAGTGTTTATTATAACTTTCTTTTTTTTCCTTTTTTCTTTTCTGTTTTTTAAAGGGAGAGGATCAGGCTTTCCTCACACCCAGGCTAGGGGATCTGAAGAAGGATGACAGTTCATTTGCAGGTGGAGGACCCCCTTTTCCAGCTCCATATGCTTTTTTGAGGCCTGTCTGCTTCAGGAAGCATACAGGCCACGTCACTTAGCAACCACCCTCCCTTCCCTCTGCGTGGCAGGAGGGTGCGCTGCATACGCATGAGCACCGGCAATCTGCTTTGCAGACCACTAAAAGGCCCTGTTGTGATACAGCTAGTTTATACACAGAGATATTTTGCTGATGATCAATCCACTGTGACTCAGTGCAGGCAAAAGATCAAGCAGCTCCTTTTAGTGTTCCGCCTCTGAGCTGGAAGCATGTGAGATCATTGTATTTAGTTTGCTGGGAAACTTAAGGGAATATTACTAGGGTGGTGAGTCCTTAATGCAAGTTTTTAATGAAAAGCTATTTGCAAACTCTATAAACTTTTGCTGAAGTATCCACAATGTTTCTCAGAACAGAAGGAAATGCGAAGAGTGCAGAGTCACAAAAAGGGAGATTCATTATTGTGTGGGACTGAACTGAAAGATAGTCACTTAACTGGTTAAAAAACACAGAGGCTTCACATGATGATTTTTTCCCTCTGGCCACTTGTCAAAGTACATGAAGAAGCAGTGAATTGGTCGCATACATTTGTGTCTATGGTACTTACATGGGTGTATGCTAGTCATCTGGTGATGGGTCTAAGACGTACACTAGATGGTGCTTGCACAACAGGGAGCAAAAAGTGTGTCTGTCTCAGGATGTGTCAGCAACTCAGTGCTCCACCTCCTCCTCGAGTATTTTCTGGGATGTGCATGCTGTTCCATTAAGTGGAGTCATGTATTAAATATAGAAAGTTCATGAGTGATGTAAAAAAATGATCATTTGTTATTTCACTGACCAATGCAATGAAGAAATATTTTGCATATTTGCATATGTGTTTACATATACTTATGTACACACACAGTCTTGGCAGCTCCAAGTTTCTAAAGGCAGAAAATTGGTATATTGGTATTGTGAAACCTTTTCTATAGTGCTTTGAAGAGCTACACATGCACAGAAATGAGATGAAAAGACGGGCTCTTTACAATATGTTTGTACAGCACCCAACACTGTAGGGTTCTTAACAAATGTCTAAAACCTAAGAACTACAAGGATTTTTTTTTTTTGGGGGGGAGAACATGAGAACATGTATCTTTCCCATGTCAGATTTGTCACAGAAAATAAAAGTAAAATAAAAAACTGAATCCTGAAGGAAATGATCTCTGAATGTTTTATAAAGACATATAAATTGTATAAAAGCTTTTATATACCTTTAGGACATCCGAGAAACTAAAAGGAAGAAAACCTGAAGCAATTATTGCTATATTTTCATGTGGTCCATCCATTTGTATATATCATCAAAGGATGTCTCAAATTTCATTCAAAATTATAATAATAACTGTCATCATCATCAACATCTTCACAAATTATTGACAGTAATTCAAATGTCAATATATATATGCTCACAATATCCTAGCTCAGATAAGATTAATAACCTAGAAAGGCATACCATATATTTATTATTGGTCTATTGTTCTTAAAGTCAAGACACTGGGACAGCTTATAATAGTTTTTCAACCCAGTTAAACACATTTAACTCTAAATTCATTTAAGGATCTTGTTTATTTCAGTCATGTCTGGAGGCTTGTATACCTGGAAAGTGGTTTTAAATCAAATTTAATTACTTTCAGTGGATGCACATTTTGAGCACGGATGAATTTTGGACAGAGAAAGAGAAGTGGATAGCAGGGCTGAGGGGAGGGAGGACTAGCAGGAAGAAGAGCATGCGTTAAAGGGGGCCAAGAGGTCCAAGCAGCCCATTGTGGGGCAGGGTCATGCCAGACTATGCTTGCATCTGGATTTTGTTATTTAGAAAAGCAACTACACCTGTTTCCCATTTATGCAGCAGTTGGGCTCCAAAGTTGGCTGCTACCGTTCTGAATCCAGGAGTCAGATGCCAGGTGCTGGCTTTTGCAGCTCTGTTGCACCAGGATTTAGCTTGGTTTATTATATGCTGTAGTGGTTCTAGTTAGAGGCAGCTCTGCTTTCTTATTCTGTTTCCCTCCACTCCTCTTGCCTGCCTGCCCCTTCCATCCCCCCACATGTTCTTAGTCCAGAATGGGAGACAGACATGTAAATTGGGTAAAATCCAGAAGTATCTCAGTAGAGTCAGCTCTTTCCCAGACAAGAAGAAAGGTTAAGAGGAGAAGAGAAATATATTTGCAAAGTGAGGGCTTAGGGTTTTATGTCGGGGTGGCTGGTGGGGAGAATCAGGGAGGAGGGACAGGGAGAACGCATCAGGAGTTTTCGTGATTCAAATCCACTAAGTGTATCACGTCAGTCATAGGAGAAAACTGCCTTGCAGTTGGAGCCAAGGCATCTGGACCATCTGAGCTGGCATCTCCTTCACATCATTGTAGTCTGTCCAGCTGATAGATAAATAAGCAGATAGATAGATCTTACCCCAGCAAAACAGACACACCCGTGTATTACACAAGATGCATTGAATCACAGACATTAGCGTTCCCCTGTCTGTGTCCGACAGAGGGTGGGAGCTCATATCCTGCAGCACAGCAGTTAAAATAATCAATGAGTGAGTGTTCAATCCCCAGAAAGATGGGGGGGGGGAGAGAAGGGACGAAGAGAGGGAGGGTGTGGTAGTTGGGAGGGGGGGGATGGGAAGTGGGAAACGTGCTGATTTCAGCCCTGTAGCGTCAGGATTGCGTCAATTTGGGTTTCAGCCACGTCTTCAGTCTCAGGGCAGAGCTACACAGAAGAGCCAAAACAGGAAGGAGGTTGCATATCAGTGTGCAAAGGGGAGGACCGAAGCTTCCCCTCCCCTCGCTCCTCCAGCCCCCTCGCATCCTCCTCCTCCACCTTCCCCACCGCTCGTGTCTCCAGGTTTTGTTTTCCGTTGTTTTTTTTATTTTTTTATTTTTTTATTTTTTTTAAACCACGTTCGAAAAGCCGGCTGCCCGAGTGGTTTGAGAGACGGAGACAGCTTCGGAGCTCCGGGCAGGTCTCTGGACACCGGGGGGGAGGCTCCTGTTCCCAGTCAGAAAGCTCCAGCACCGCGGGCCGCATCCCCAACACCGCGGACAGAATCCCCAGGTCCGGGGACAGCATCCCCTGCACAGCGGACAGCATCCCCAGCACCGCGGGCAGCGCACGCCGCCAACATGGCTCCGATCGCGGCCAGCCGCCAGCACTTCGGTAAGCGCATCCCCGTCCCGGCAGAGGGGCTGAAGGCTGCTGGGGGCTGCTCCCTTCCCCAGGAGAAGAGCATGCAGGCAGGCTCTGCTGAGCCACCCCGGCGCCTCCCAGCACGCGGCGTGTTGGGAGGAACCTGATTTCCCCTAGTTCTGTTCGATTCCAGAAGTTGGGTGAATTTGCTTTCTTTCCCTTTTATCCCTCTCTCTTCCTTTCCCCCTACCTGTTCCCTGCGGTAAATCACTGGGAGAGATGGAGAGGTTTGACTAGGTGCGTTTTTGGATGACGGAGGTTTGAGGTTGTTTTCTCTGTCTCGGTTAAAGTAGCACGGCTTCGGAGTTAAATGATGTAAACGCATCTTGTGCCACAGAGAAAATCTTTGTCATTCTTGGAATAATTGTCATTCCTTTTTACTTGTCATAGAGGAAGACTTGTCAACCGTTAGTTAAAGTGAAATGTAGTCCTGTAAAGAACATTGCTAGGAGGATGAAAATACAGGATTCCAGTGTTTTTGGCTAAACAGCTTTGTCGTGATTAATCTGTGTTCACTGAGAATAGCAATGATAACAATGAACTTTTCAGTTGTGTCATTTCTACACATTGAATAACTGTGATACTGGAAGTTTCAGAAAAAGTCATAACGTGCACTTATGAAATAGGTAACTAAACAGCTTTACTCAGAAAAGCTGTGAGTAGAAATGTTTCTGAACTCTGCTTTACAAATATTGACTCTAGCCTGGATGTTATTTGCTTTAGCAATGGTTTAATTCAAGGACCATTCCACTGACTTAAGTGAGGTGACTCCAGATTTGCATCACATAACTGAAACAATAATTTCTCCCAGGATCAATAAGTGATGTTTCCTATTGATACACTGCCTTGAATACTAACTAACTGATTTACATTATGACAACAGCAAGAAATTCAGGTTGTAATATAATTAGCTGTAGATATAAAAACATTTTAGTTACCGTTACATCTTCTTTCCTGCCTACCCCACCCACTTGATGTTTCTAACTATGCTTGTGACATCATCCTCATCTAATTGCTTATTTAAGGCAGTTAATTAATATTTTAAATAATAAATTGATTCTACAACTGCTTTCAGTATTTGTAGAATAAAAATATAGCATAATTTCCATTACTATAAAAATTTTAATTGTCATCTCATGAAAAAGTATTGAAAATGTGCAAATCTTTCTTAAAAGCTATTTAAAGTATTCTAATTAATTTTCAGTTACTCCTTGCTTTCTACTTTTATACCATGTACATTTACATTTCTGCAGCCCAGAGGATTCTTGAAACTCAGAGCCACGTGCTTAACTTAGAAAAAATACTTTTTGATTATGTATATATTTTTCAGTCATCTCATTAAATTCTTATAATTAAGTATGTAGATTGATATGGTTTGTAGGCAAAGGTGAAGTGGCATGAGCCTTGTCAGAAGCAATTAATACCCAGGCCTGATTCCTTCTGTGCTGCAACATTATGTCCTACTTTGTTGTGATGGTATTGCAGTTTTTTTGACTCATCTCACTGAAAAGCAAAGTTATGGTGGTAGCACATCTATTTGTCCAGCTTTTACCTAGATTAACCTGATTTAGTAATTCATAGAGGGGGATAGTTTTGCTTCTCTCATCCAGGAGGATCTGCCAATTATTTGCTAGAGGAACCAGAATTGTTACACAATTGCCTTTATGCATCAACAGTATCATTCCATTAATATTCTACTGGTCTCCATTGTTGCAGAGAATAAATATTAAGCTCTTATTGTTACATTGTGGGAGGTTTAAACTCACTTAATAGTGTTAGTTATGGGCAAAATTGGATTTCTAATTAGTTGTGCTCATTTGCCCTTTCAATGCATGCTTGTGAAGGGCTAATGATACTCTATATGTAACTAATGTATCCACGTGACAATTGAGGTTGTAACGCTTGCTCAGTTTTCTCTTCATTCAGTATTTTAGTATAGGATTCATATTAAGCTAGAGGAGAATTGTGGTTTAATGTTTTTCTTATATACTCCTAAAAAGTAGTGATCCTTCCTGTAAACTCTCCATGGCTTTGATTCATAGTGTTTTAAATTCAAAGCTTAATGGGTATCAGTGATACACTTAAGCAATTTTTTCAGCTTTGGACTCACATGTAACTGCCCAGTGTCACATCCATCTGTATAATACACTTGGTATATAATTATCCTAAATTTTCTTAGTAGTCTTTTTCCTGCAAAGTATGGAAAATCCCATTGAAACTGAGTGTTATAATCTCCTATTAAACTCAGATTTTTTTCAAGAGATACCTCCAGGCAGTTATGGGATCAGACCATAAGAATGAGTTAACTGAGTGTACAAAGTGTTCTAGGAAGTGGTGTGAAAAGCAGATGATGTATCTATAAGTAACACGTATTTCAGAATCTGTACTACCTAACCAACAAAGCTACATAAATTCAAAGCTGAAACCTGAACTACTTTTACTCACTGACATATAAACACAGAAACTACACCTAGAGGGATGAGATAGTCGAGCTATTACTTATGATTATTGCTGTTAGGATGAGAACAGTATTTTCCTTCCAGACACCCAAAATATGGAAAAATACTAACATAGCAATTGTCTTTGTATGGGACTTCACATTCACGCCTGAAGGTGGCGAGCGATACGTACAATGCAAAGCACTTTTAGTCCATTGACTCTGCTGCTATTACCATCTTGTACCAGTTTGTTTTGCTAAATTCTTACTTTATTAAATATCACACAGAGTCCAAGGCATTGCTGCTGATGTGCTTGTTGCTGTTTATTTAATTTGCAGATGAAATTCCTACAGTGGTTGGGATCTTCAGTGCGTTTGGCCTTGTCTTCTCTGTCTCCCTTTTTGCTTGGATCTGCTGCCAGCGCAAATCTTCCAAATCCAACAAGACCCCTCCATATAAGTTTGTCCATGTTCTGAAGGGAGTTGATATTTATCCTGAGAATCTCAACAGTAAGAAGAAGGTTGGAGCAGATGATAAAAGTGAAGCAAAGAACAAATTGGCAATGCCTAAGAATTCTCTCCATCTAGACCTAGAGAAGAGAGATCTAAATGGCAATTTCCCCCAAACAACCTCTAAAATACAGAGCTCTCCAGATCTTGAAAATGTGTCTCCGAAACACTTTTCAGAAAGTAAGAAAGATTCAGTATCCCCTGATAGTTTAAAGTCCATCACATCCCTTTCATCTGAAGAAAAACAAGACAAGCTAGGAACACTCTTTTTCTCTTTAGAGTACAACTTTGAGAAAAAGGCATTTGTAGTGAACATCAAGGAAGCACGTGGGCTGCCAGCAATGGATGAACAGTCAATGACTTCTGATCCCTACATCAAAATGACAATCCTGCCTGAGAAAAAGCACAAGGTGAAAACCAGAGTGCTGAGAAAAACCTTAGATCCAGCTTTTGATGAGACTTTCACATTCTATGGGATCCCCTACAGCCAAATTCAAGACTTAGCACTTCACTTTATGATCTTGAGCTTTGACAGGTTTTCCAGAGATGATGTCATTGGAGAAGTCCTCATCCCCCTTGAAGGAACTGAATTGTCAGAAGGAAGGATGCTAATGGACAGAGAGATCATCAAAAGAAATGTTAGAGTAACATATTTCTTATTTAAAATTTAGAAGTGTTGTACTAGTTTTAGCTATGATTCTTGTGCAATGCTGCTAGCATATTGGAAAGAGAAGGGTACAAGTTTACCATGTAAGCTACTGAGATGTTTCCATAACGGCAGCATAAGGAGGTAGCTATACAAATGAAATAAAAGAACATTACAGGAAAGAATGCAAAGATTTATACATTATTATTATTATTATTATTATTACTCCTCTTTTCTGTTTGAAATCATGTTTTATCAAAGTTTATTGAAATCAATGCAAATCTTTCACTTCATCTCCAGGGGTTGATAAGCAGGTTCTTAAAGAATACAGGTAGTCTTTATTGAAGGAATGGAACCTCTTTGAGACTCTACTGGTGGCACGTTCTTTCACTTCAGTGCTGTTACTACCTTTTGTTACTACCTGCTGTTACTACCTTTTCTCTCTTAACAACCATGGCAGAGGCTGTAGCACTTCTAAGGACAGTAAGGTATGAGGGAGATGCCAAAACCTCACCGAAGTCAATGACAAAGCATATTAACTTCACTACGCTAAAAATATGTAAAATAATTTTGTCTCATTTCAGAATGTAAAGACCACAGTCATAGCTGAACCACAGAAATGCACATGCCTCACACACACCGTCTTTTAATCTCTGCTAAGGAAGTGGACTGTATATTGACTTTCAATCTGATTGTTTTCAAAGAGCGAGCATGCTGACAAATCAAATAAATGTCTACCAGACACATACCTTTAACTAATATCATTATTTTGCAATTCTATCACTATGTTACAACTATAACTATGTCACTGATATTTTGTTGATAATTTACTGGGTTTTCTGGTATATAAGGTATTCTTTTTGCTTGCTTCCCTTGACTTCCTCCTTTCTGTGAACTAAATTACTCCTGCAAATTCAAATCTAATAATCATAGAGAAAGTCTTTGATCTCATCTTTATTCCATTTATATTATACTACGTTAGAAAGTGTCAGGGATGAGATTTCACTAATTGTTTTTGAATAGCTAATGGCTAAAAAGATTTTACGGAAGATTTTTTGTATATTACCTTTATTCTTTTTTTTTCAACATCGCTTTCACAGAAGTTTGTTTTTCTTAAAGTGTTTTTCTTTCACTGAGACTTTTTTCTTAGGATGTAGGATTTCATTTCTAATCTGTGAAGCTAATGATGTCATGTCAACCCATATTTTCATTTAGTTATTTATTTACTTATTTACTTTTGTTCAGTCTAATAGCTAACGATAAGAAGAGTTATGTAACTATAGTACAGGGAAATTATATTTGCTAGACAAAGCAGCATAGCTCCATAAATTATATACTTCTACACTAGTCTGGGATGCACAGTTATGTGACATTTTAGAAATCTTATTAGCTCTACTTTCAAGCATGGTCAATATAATTGCTCGTAAATAGTCTTATTTCTTTGTTTCTTTCTTTTTTTTTTCTTTCATTTCCTCAGAAATCATCTGGGCGTGGAGAATTACTGATCTCTCTCTGTTATCAGTCTATAACAAACACGCTAACTGTTGTTGTTTTAAAAGCCAGGCATCTACCTAAATCTGATGTGTCAGGATTATCAGGTAATGGTTTTACTAATGAATAAGGCCAAAGAATGTACAATAAACAGATAGAAGACAGTTGAAATGTGACATTTCAAAGATTAAAAATAGCCCAGAAATGTGTCTGTATTATTTGCAGCCTATTAATTTCATTCATATCTAGGTCAATGCTTTATTTTGCAGAGTATATATTTTAGAAATTTGTTCTTCAAACACATTAGAAAAAATATGACATCTGTTAGCACTGGAAGCCAATGAGTTTTGTCGTTGTCTTGAACAGAACCCATCTGACATAAGTATGGGATGTTGTTTGCAGATACTAAAAGCTTTTATTTATGACAAAAGATCAGTTTATTTATGACGATCAATACTGAGTGAGATCCTCATAGGGTATATTATGGTATATTTCAGCTTAGCATCCAAAAAGGCAACCAGTTGCATCTGTGCTGAATTTGGCCCACTGAGCATTAACATTTATTTGGCAAGGTGAAAAGGTGAACTATCCCACTGCTTGGGGTATACTAAAGCTTTTGCAGTCCCTTTTCCTGGTCTTGTGCCATTTTGCATTCAGTGAAACTTTCTTCGAAGTCAATACTAGAATTGCATTTAGATGCACGTTAATGCTAGATAATATAACATAAAATTTAAAATGCAATATACTAACCACCTGAGAATAAGACAAACACACAAGAAGAACAGTACACAGCAGAGGACTATACAAACTGTAGCACATCTGCTATTGATTCTGTGTAAGACTTAACTCTTTCAACACACAGGATTTTCTTGAAGGAAGGAGGAAGTAGCCTTTGGAGCTACTGAATCATAATTACTACAGCCGATAATACAGTCTTTCTACTTCTAACACCAAGAAATATTGGTGCTGAGGTCTCCTAGTAGTCTTAATAAAATCAGGAGGAACATTCCAGCCTTATCTATTAGCCAGAAATAACAGTCAGAAAAGTTCATTTAAAAAGAAATGAACAATGGCATGAAAGCGCTGATGGATACTGATTTTGATATTTTTAGTGCTTGTGTAGCATATTCTCATTCCAAAGCTAACGAACATTTTAATTATATAAAGCCATTTTTTTTAAATGTTTATTATGTGATAGATTATGAAAGTGAAGATGTATTCTATCATACCTTACTCCTGTCAAACCACTGTCAATCCAAGGAAACAAAAAAATTTTCATTATCTGACCATTTCAGTCTGATAGCTTTGGCATAGAATTTCTAAATATGGGTCAATTTTAATTTCACTTAAATTAAAAAAAAAAAGTTCAACTGTTCTTGATGTTTATTAGCTGACTGTTTGCATAGACTACTTCACTTGATAGAAAGGGATTTGCATTGCATCTCTGCACCATGAGATTTTGGAAACAGGTACATATTTGCACTGAAATACGTGTAAATATAAATGCAAAATAAATATACTTGAAATGGATGATTTCTGAAGTGTTCTTTAGAATTGCTCTGAAGAAGAAGTATAGCCACTGTTGAAGACAATAGTGAAGGAATCTTGCAACAGTTGAAAAATTCTGAGGATTGCAAACACTCAAAATTGTTTAACAGAGCTAAAATATGGATATTTTCTCTTCCCTTTTTCAATAGTACAGTACAGACATAAAGTCAAATACATATCCTATCAAGAAATGTAGCCTTACATTTAAAGTTTAATGTTAAATTTGTTCAATAAAAATTGGTGGGAGAAATTTAATCAAACTAATTGACTTTGAAAGATCCACAACTGAAATGAATTGCATCCATTCTCTCAGCGTGGGATTATTCTCCTGGTTTTGAGGCTTTGCTTTCCATGAGTCTTATTAACACTAATGATTATCCCCTACTTGTAAAATGTGTGAAAAGCAGATTTCTATTACATGTAAATATTTAGTGATATATATTTGTCTGAATTCATTACAATTTTATGTTCTTTCAGACCAGTTTTAGAGGCAGTAGAGATGTAAACATGAGGGTTAACAGACTACAGGGCAGGATTTATCTCATGGAGGAGTCACCAGAATTTGGTTAGATGAATTATGTCCTAAACTTTACTGACTGTCTTGATTACATATTTGGTGACCATAAAAGGAGCTTAGAGACTAATTCAGAAGCAAATACAAAAAAAAAACAAAACTGAATGAGACAAATCATCTTCAGTAATTTGAAACTAGCCCTCACTGGGACATAATTCTGTTGGTATATTACAAAGTTTACCATCAACTAGATCGAGGAATTTCTAAATGACGATTCAATAGCTTATCTGTGTTCTTTCTTTTCATTGCAGATCCTTATGTCAAAGTGAACCTGTACCATGGTAAGAAAAGAATTTCTAAAAAGAAAACCCATGTGAAGAAGTGTACCCCCAATGCAGTGTTCAATGAATTGTTTGTCTTTGACATTCCTTGTGAGGGCCTTGATGATATCAGCATTGAATTTTTGGTTTTAGATTCAGATAGAGGGTCAAGAAAAGAGGTCATTGGCCGGTTAACCTTGGGATATTCAGCAGAAGGAACAGGTGGAGAACACTGGAAGGAAATTTGTGAATATCCTAGGAGACAAATTGCCAAATGGCATATGTTGTGTAATGGTTAGCAGCTCAGAGAGGGGTTGGAACTTGAAAAACTATATATATTTCCATATGCAAGGAGCAGTTTTCTTTCTTTGCTATGTATAATTACAGGCTTGTAACTACAAGACTTTTTTTGTGGGGGTGGGGGAGTAAAAACTGGATTGAATTATCAAAATAGAAGGTAACTAAATTTTCAGAGTAAATAAAGGAATTTCTATTTCATTAGGCTTTAACTTAATTTGATTAAATTTATATTCTTCTGTAGTTTACATAGCCTAAAACTTCTGAAGCAGTATAAACTTCAATAAGGAAGTTTCTCTTTTTGATTGTTTCATTAAATGAAAAACAAAGAAAACAGTGAGACAGAATACAAAACCTTTTTCAGCCGTTTAGCTTCCTGAGCTGTGAGTTATATCATTACAGTCAATAAGACTACTCACAACATACAAAGTTTAATGCATTTTTTAACTTTTGCAGGATAGGAAAACAAACTGTCATTATAATTTATACAGTATTATGTTAGACAAACTACTTGAAAAGTGCGTTTCACTTAGCTGATATGCATTAATATCCATTACTGATTGTACTGAAAATTGGTGGTGGTAAGAAAAAGTTTTATAATTTCATGCTAGTGTGACATATGTATGCTTAAACTTAAATTGTGCCAGGCTAGGGGAATATAAAGTGTCAAAACCCAAGTATATAAACAAAGCATCTAGGCCTGTGAAATTTACTCTTGGTCACACTTCATACATTTTTAGGCTGTCAGAACTATAGCACAACTATAAGATTATTTCCTAAAGTTTGTACACTGATTTCTGATACAGAAGTTTGAAAATACTACTCCTATGTCATTTTTACATTATATGTAAAGAAGAATATGATGATGTTAGTTGTTAACTGAAGAATGATTTAAAAAGTGGAAAACAGTTTTCAGTATTTTTGCATATGTCATTTTGTCACATGTAATCCCACTAAAGTGAATGAAACTATTTGGGAATTAAGGTATTGCTCAGTGTGAGTAAAGGTAAGAGAATGGGCATGCCAGGAAAAAAAAAAGTGTTTTAGATGTTCAGTTATGCTCATTAAACAACAGATGCAGGTCTTATTCAAAACTGTTGGAGATTTGTTGACTTTTCCCTGTTCCCATATGGCCAAATTATGGTTGCAGTAAAGGACACTGAAATATGAAATATGCAAGTAGAGAAATAGTACTGGAAGAATTCTATTGAGGCTCTTTCAGGTTTTGTGTCAGTAATTTCTCCAGTTTTTGAGAATGTTTGATATGACAGTGTTTATAAAGTTCTGTAAAAATTCATTTTCAAAATAACATAAACATGCTTTCTATGATAACACTCAATGTAAAAAAATGCATATTGTATGTGTAAAGGAGAGGAATCTTTTTTGCTTATTTCTTTAGAAAGCTGATGAACTGCTCAAGGGCTAGAGTTTGCCAACCCAATTATATCAAGTAGATATAATTCAAAGACACTAGGTCAAAGAAAAGATGCCCACAGGCTTCAGTGGGGTTTGAAGTGGAATCACAGAGCAAAACTCTTCTTGTGAGACAACCCAGCACAATGGCACCATAGATAGGGGGAGACACTCTTTGATTTAATATTGTCTGGGAGAGTTTAAGGCAGTACCATGCGGCCAGAGCTGTTACTATTTCTAGTAAGGACATAAAAAACTTCATAATGAAAGTGATTGCACCAAATAGAGTGGTAGAGTGGGATTGCCTGCAATTAAAAAAAAAAAAGAAAGAAAGGAGGTTTTGTATATTGGCCCATGAATAACACATTATCTCTAAAAATCAGATGACAGGTGTCATCTGTCTCCAATGGACACAAATTCTGACATCAGGAGAAAAAAATCCACCCTTTAAAGTTAATGATGGGCTATGACCATTGTTCATTTTGCATCTAACAAGTTGCCATCAAAACTGTTTAAAAGTTTATATAGCAGCCTGAAGGTTAATATTTCTACCAGATAAATGGCAGTCATTGATGGGGGTAGGGGGTAGGAATGGGAAAGGGAAGCAAAGAAATTTTTATTAAATTGAAAAAACTGTAAATAGATTTTTTTTTCATTTAAAGCAATGTTTAGCTTGGAAAGTTGAGTAAAGAAGACTTGTAACACATCTGTAAACCAGACAAGGCAGGAGCGAATGTAGACCTGTCTTGAGATGAGAAATTCTGCTGTTTTATAAAGTATTCAATTCTCACTGTGAATATCTCGAACTCTGTTAAAGATACTGTATTGTATTAAACATGTAAAAAATGATGTTTGTCTAAGTAGTTTACAAAAACAATAACTCCTTGAATGGGAGGCTATCCATGTATGGAAATCTGTCATAACTAAATACCTGATTTGTTATGGTGTTGTAACTTAATAGAAACTGTTCGAGAGGAAGCATGGTGTATGAGATTTTGTAAGTTATTTGTGCTGGTTCTGTGTGTTGTGCCATGTGTGTAAGACAAGAATAAACTGCTGCTTTTGTTCATCCCATCCCAAAACAATTATCCCACCAATGTGTCTTTTCCAGAGACTTCTGCTATTATTTCTGCTCACAGTTTACTCTTTCATGCTTCTGTCAAAAAAAAAATAATAAAAAAATTGACCTAAAAAATCTTCCTCTTCTCACAGAGGTGGATCAGAGTTATTCTGCCAAATATTACCCAGGCTTATCACATATTCTTTATTCTCAGATTCTTGGTGTATTTGTCTTGAATTTTACTATACACTCAGGCTAGAACTTGAGGCATTGCCCGTGTTGGAAAAACTGAGTCCTACTAAATGAGGATGAATTCTAGAATAGTAGGTGAAAGAAGTAAAATGCAAGTCACATTATTGTTGGAATCCTGATGACATTCCATTTTGTTTTCCAGAAGTAAAAAATATCCCTTGGACAATCATGCTGTAACACTCTTACTTCCTTTATAGTCATGTCAGGCACCTTCTCATCAGATGAGATGGATAGAGAACACATTCCTTCAAATGTTATGTACAAATGCAAACTTTGTTACTGTCACCTCTAAGGTATTAGGGTATTTTACCAACACAAACCTAAATCAAGGGAATGGAAGGAGGTTGCACATGGGATACACATTGCCATTTAGTGACTCCCAGTGTAAACCTACAACTGCTTCCCTGGAATGGATCCCTGATCCTTGTCACATAAATTGATGTGTGAAAACTATGACAGGAT